>NC_134876.1:5788130-5793130 GCF_041734735.1 Babylonia areolata | reverse complement strand
GTGAGAGGGCGTCACTTGAACTTTACGGTTTGAGCGTGCGTGCTTGCTGTCGAAGCCAGTCAGTTCGTGCCCAGCTTGTCTGGTGGCCAGTCACAGCTCGCGTCATTCTTTGATGCTGTTGAATTTGAGCTTGGTCAGAGACGGAAAGGTTGGTTGGCGGGTTGACTGGCTTGCACGGTGTGACTCACATGTGTCTGTTGTGCGATATGTAGAACGCAAACTCCATATATGGGAAATAGTTTGGTTTTTGGTGTTGGCGGTGATGGTAACGATGTCTTGTTCTTGTTGTTGTGCTTCTTTCCTGTTGTTGTTGTTGTTGTTATTGCTGTAGTTATTGTTGTTTCTCTTTTCTTTTTCTTTTTTTTTCTTTTTTTGTTGATTTTTTTTTCTTCTTCTACTTCGTCATCATCATCACCATCGTCTTCTTCTCTTCTACTTTGTCCTTTTTCTTCTTTTCTTTCTTTCTTTCTTTTTTTCTTTCTTTCTTTTGCTTCTTCTTCTTCTTTTTCCATCTCGTCCTCTTCTTTCCCTTCGTCCTCCTCCATTTTTGATTAATGGAGGATATTATATTTTTCTTTGTTACAGGAGAGAGAGGGAGAAAGAAGCGGAACAGACGGGACAGCAGCTGTGAAGTGTCCACACCCTCAGGGACAGACAAAACAGGGACACCGCTAGAAACATGATGTCCACAACTGTGTAACTGTGTCATTCAGACACTTGCAAGGCAGCACCATCGCTTGATACGGTTACCACGGGAGAGGCTAGATGAGCGTAGTATAGAACACACACACACACACACACACACACACACACACACACACATAACCCCTCTCCTCTCCCCCCGCTACACACACACACACACACACACACACACACACACACACACACAGGGAATCCTCAAAGCACCAAAGGAGAAAATCTGACAGTCAACCCACCCCCTATCCCCCCGCCCCCCTCCCCAAAGCCCCTCCTCCTCCTCCTCCTCAGCCTAAAACACACGTGGAGAGACAGGTCACAATATTGCCGATGTGAACCTGGCAGCACCAGACGGATGGTCGATGCACATGCGTCATGCCCTTGTCAGGTGACCCTGCAACCAGCACGTGCAAAAGCATGGTGACCCAGATGTACACCTTCAGTTCCTGGTCCAAGCAAAAGTCGTTCGAGTGAGTGTACATTGCATTGTATTGCATTCCATTGTATCGTCTTGCATTGTAGGGCCGCTCTCCCCGGGGAGAGCTTCTCACTGCAGTGGAGAGCCACCTATTTTGTTTTTCTGCAAGTGTATTTAGAAACAACAACAACAACATTTTTTTTTCTCCAATTTTCAGTTTTACAGATAGACAGCTGGTATGAGTATATATTTGTGTTTCTTTTTATGTCATCAGATTTCTCTGTGTGAAATTCGGGCTGCTCTCCCCAGAGAGAGCGCGTCGCTACACTACAGCGCCACTCAGTTTGTTGTTGTTGTTTGTATTTTTTCCTGCGTGCTGCTGTTTTATTTGTTTTTCCTATCGAAGTGGATTTTTCTACAGAATTTTGCCAGGAACAACCCTTTTGTTTCCGTGGATTCTTTTACGTGCGCTAAGTGCATGCTGCACACGGGACCTCGGTTTATCGTCTCATTCGAATGACTAGCTGGTGGAGGTGGAGAAAATATCGGCGGCTTAGCCGTAATTCGAACCAGCGCGCTCAGATTTCGCTTCCTAGGCGGACGCGTTACCTCTAGGCCATCACTCCACGATGTATGTATGTATATATATATATATATATATATATATATATATATATATGTGTGTGTGTGTGTGTGTGTGTGTGTGTGTGTGTGTGTGTGTGTGTGTAAAAGAAAGGAAAAAGGGACAAAAAGTGTATTTGTTTTACTATCGAAGTGGGTTTTTTTCTGCAGGATTTTGCCAGGACAGCCCTTCTATCACCGGGGTAACCTTATTCCACGTGCGCTCGCTGTAGTGCATGCTGGAACACAGACCTCAAGTACTGGCTTTTCGTTTATCCTGTACAGTGTTGTGCTGTACTGGGCTCATTGGGCTGTGTTATGCAGTCTGTGCCATGCTTTTCTATGTTTTTTCTGGAGAAAACAGGGGGAAAACGAGAAGGGGGTGGGGGGCAAGTAAAAAAAACACACCACAAGAACCATCCCTACACTTCCCTTTCTTCCATTCATAACTTATCCCCATCCCGCACTGAAATAGGCCTGGATCCAGCAAAGAAATAGAAGAAAATACAAGGAAAAAGAAAACCTTACAGAATGCATTTATCATCATCTTCTCCTTCTTCTCCTTCTCCTTCTCAAGGCCTGACTAAGCGCGTTGGGCTACGCCGCTGGTCAGGCATCTGCTCGGCAGATGTGGTGTAGCGTATATGGATTTGTCCGAACGCAGTGACGCCTCCTTGAGCTACTGAAACTGAAACTGATCTCCTTCTCCTTCTTCAATTGTTTTGTTTATATGTTTGGGGTTGTTGTTGTTGTTGTTGTTTTTTGGGGGGGGGTTGTTTGTTTTTTGTTGTCCGCTTCCCCAACAGAAACGGCCACGTGTCCAGCAAAGAAGGAGAATAAACGAAAAGGAGGGGACAGGAAAAACAACAAGAAACCGCTGTTGTTGGTTTTTGTTAGTTGTTTTTTGTATTGTTTTTGTTTTTTTAATCCATCCTCTTCATTAGAAAAATAATCTTTTTGTCCCACCCACAGAAACGGCCACGGGTCCAGCAGCATGCTACCCTACGTGGGCTTCCCGGGCCTGACGCTGACCCCCATCCCGGAGAGCCCCCTCCTGGACTCCGCCCTCGCTGAGGACACCGCCGACCTCCACCCGCACCACCACCACCTCCACCACGTGGGCAACGGAGAGCTCCTCCGGGAACAAGATGAAGAAGACGGCTCCAAGCTCCTTCACCACCACCACCACCAACAGAGGCCCCTCAGGAACGGCTCGCTGCCCAGACACTGGTGGTTGGGCAAAGGGGGCACCACGACGGCGGCGGCCATCCCAGCGCTGACAATAGAGGAGAACGGAGACGTGGAGACTGGAGGAGGGGAAGGAAGAGGAGGAAGGACAGGGACGGCGATGACCTCCAGGATGACCGCTCAGGGAGTTCCCGACGCGTGCGCGGTGAACGTGCGCGTGGTGCGGACCACCACCTTCCTGCCCAAAGAGGAGGCGGGCATGACGCGCGAGGAGAAGCGGGCCCACCTGTGCAAACTGTTGCTCTTCGCTCTCTGCGGCTTCGTCATCGTGGCCGGCATCGTGCTGTGGATTTTTTCTCCGGCCTTCACTTGACTTCTTCTTCTTGTTTGAATTGACCCTCGGCGTCACAAATCTCTCTCTTTCTTTTTTTGTCTTTTTCTTCAGGCCTGACCAGCGTGTTGGGTTCATGCAAAGACCAAGCATGTGTTCCTTGTTGTTGTTTCTTTTCTCACCAGATGTGGTGTAACGAATATGAATCATCCTGCAAGCTTTTACACCTTGAAACTGGAACCGAGAAGGGGATTGTGGTGTCTTTTATTCTGTTTGTGTGTTGTTGTTGCTTTTGTCCTCCAGTGACTCATTTCCGGTGTGTTCAATCACGTGATCATCAGTACTGATAACTTACAACAACATCAACAAAAATGGCAACAACAAAGAAAACCTACGCATCAGTTATGTACAACAATCATGATGACCCTGAATGCCTTCGGTGGGAAAGAAGCAGAAGACGACAGAGCTGACTGTTGTCAGTGAAGCCGTCTGTCCAGACAAACCAAGGTCGGTTTTCCCCAGAAAGTCCAAAGCAGTAAAGAATTCATCGAAAGTTCGAGACTTGTTCTTCGGGATTTTTGTTTTTCCCGTTATCAAAGAGAATGACGGATACGATAGTGCACAGTTCAAAATTTGATACATGTGTAATGGGATCTGGGCAGAGTATAACTACCGCGGGAAACAATTTGTCCAGCGGACTTAGACGGAAAAAACAAAACAAAGAAAAACAACAACAACAACTGCAGCGTCTGCTGAGGGTCTTTGAACCAACTCACAGTTGTTCAGAAACCGTTCGGAAAATGGTTCCAACATGCAGAAAACAACACAGACTGCATTTGGCGTCACAGTGTTTGTTTTCCCCCTGCACTCTGAGCAGTGTGGAGCCGCTGTCATCGGCTTGAATGTTACTTGCACTGCATGCAGAAATAAGCATTTCGAAACAAATATTTGATTTGAACTATTCGACTCGATGATATATGACGGGATCAAAGCCACTAGTTTTCGTTATTAATATTGTCATTGCATTTGCTTTTTTAACCAAGAGATTTGTTTCTTATATATTTAATTACTGGTTTCATGATATATCTTTTTTTCTTTTTCTTTTTTTGGATACGAAGGGTTGTTGTGTGTTATGGACGGTTTTTTGTTGTTGTTGTTTGTCTGTCTGTTTTTAACATTTTAATGACTTTAGAATCATCAGTGATAAGTCTTTACCATGAGGAATCAACTACGTAGCAATCTACGATCTGAAAAGTACCTGGCTGCTTCAAGTTGTCTTTTGGACAGGTTGGTGGGAAATGGATTATGAATACGTGTATTATGGCTGCTTATTTGTACGTCTGCTTTCACAGATCAGTGGAGTGAATGCATGAAAGAACTGTGTGAGTGTGTGCAGGTGTGTGTGCGTTTGCGCGCGTGTATGAGTGTGTGTGCGTGCGTGCGTGCGCACGTGTGTGTTATAATTATTAGGAAGAGAGAGAGGCAAGAGAGATTGAGACAAATGGTGCTGAACATATTGATTTTTAATGCAATCTTGATGACATTGGATGTCTGGCAACAACCGGCGAAACTGTTGCCGGACACTGACCCAAGTTCAGTTCGCGGTCAAGCAGTCTTCGGTAGCACGCTCCCCCCTGAGTACACTGTGCTCCAAATATACAAGGTTCACAAAAAGTTAAGAACCACTTGGAAACAAAACAACAACTGGTATCTTTTCATAAAATGTTGGGGGAAAAAAACAAAACA
>NC_134876.1:5683130-5783130 GCF_041734735.1 Babylonia areolata | reverse complement strand
TGTCCTGTGGGTGTGCACAAGGATGTGGACAACACCCTCCCCTCCCTCCTCGGCTCCCACCCCCGCCCCCTCCCCACCATTTAAATACTCGTCAGCTGGGCGGAGGACAGTGAGGCCGCTCTGGTTGCTTGATTGTTTTAGCAGATCCGCAGCTCACTACCGCAGTCATAGATAATAAAATAATGTACACATGTCATCGCATGGAAAGCTCTCTCTGAATACAATTATAAATCTTACCAGGAAGAGTTTGCGTGTGTTGTTGATTTTCTGCGGCCGAGTGTGTGTGTGTGTGTGTGTGTGCACGCGTGAGTGTGTGTGTGTGAGAGAGAGAGAGAGAAAGAAAGTGTTCCCTCTTCACATGTATACGCGTGCTGCCTGTCTGTATGTGTCTCTCCATTTAAGCTGCATATCAAAATCGTGTTTTTGTTTTTTCATTTGTTTTACTGCATTACACACACACACACACACACACACACACACACACACACACACACACACAGATACAGACCTCACAAGCAAAGGACTTTTTTTTTCGACATAACGTGAACGTCGAAACAGACGGATAAATAAAATCACGTCATTTGGGGCAGATATTAAATTCAATAATCAAATTCAGATCAGTTCAACAGAAAATCTGAACAAACACAGTTGCTTACATAACAATATCATCCCCAAGTTTCAAAATCTTAGGAGAAAAGAAACAAAGAAACAAAAAAAGAGTGGTCATAAGTCCAAGTGTCAGTAACTGCTATGTGTGTGTCCCAAGACTTCCTCCCAGAACGCAACAAGAACCACCACGACTCCCACCCACCCACACCCCTCCTTGGAACTCCCCCGCCCCCCTCCTTCTTCAGACATACCTCCCACCCGGGCAGGCAGATATCCAAGACTCACCACTAAAAAACACAAAAACAAAAAACAAGAGAGGCAAGGCCTTCAAGACTCACTTGTGATACACTTTAAAAAAAATATTAAAAAAAAAATAAAAAACTTATCGTTAAAATGTGTTCTGTATTTGTTATTATCAAGCTTCAGGTTAAAAAAAAAAAAAAAAAAAAGTCCTAACCAGATTCGAACCCCACGTGTTTGTGTGAGAAGAAACTGTCTTACCCATTACACAAAATCTTTAAGGGCAATAAAAAAAAAAAATTCTTTTTAAGTCCGCGGTAAAGGAGACGTGGCTATCGCCGCAATCACACTGCAACATTTAGCCGTTTTCTCTAGATCTAGATAGATGTACAAGTTTAGTTACGCCCGCCGGGAATGTAGTACACACGGTCGATCGATTCAATTTCTCCTTTATGTTCATTCTAGTTTTTAAAGTTGATATGAAAATTGAGTATTTTGTTACACTAATAACATGTAGAGCCAAGTACAAGTACTTCTAAACGTCGTATGAAATGAAAAGAGCTTCATTTTGAGAAAAGTCAAGACTGGAAATTTTTGCGTTTCATCAATTCAAGGGTATTAATTCGCATGGTTTACAATTTTTTACTGTGAATTCCGACTGATTCTGTGGATATTTTTATGGCAGTTTGGGGCATAATCCACTAAGTGATGAGGCGTTCACAAATCTTTCTCTGAATAAATATTTAACGGTCTCCTTCTCCAACTTTCCATCACATGTTATCGTGTATTGTGCATTGAAGATAGGATTGAACAGGCAGGTCAACAACTTGAAACAAAATGGCGTCGTTCGCGTTCGCGAAGAATATAAGCAAAAGTCAATGTGTATAAATATGTGTACGCAATTGATTTTTGCCCATGACCTTCAAGGCTCAGCCAATAGATCTATAAAGTCCACTGGTCGTATTGATTTTAGCATTTTCCGAAAAAGACCACTTGGGCGAATGAACACTGTACACTGAGAGTAAAACACACAAGCTTTTTATGTATTGAGTATAATTTCAAAATGTAATGTTTAAAATGAGAAAGATCAGTTTAAAGCAAATTAAGCCCCCTAGCATTAATTACAGATTAATTTCCCTTTTTTACTATCTGCAGCAAAACGTTTGCAAAATAAACATAACTTCCATGCTTTGCAAAAGAAGCTCCTGTTTGAACAAAAAATGATAATAATGACTGCTCTTGTTGTGTCCGAATATCAGATCAAAGTGCCAAGTTTAGAGAATACAAAAAATATAACAGTAAATGCAGTTTGCATATAATTTGGCTTCTTTTTTTATTTTTTTTGTGCCCATCCCAGAGGTGAAATATTGTTTTAAACAAGATGACTGGAAAGAACTGAATTTTTCCTATTTTCATGCCTAATTTGGTGTCAACTGACAAAATATTTGCAGAGAAAATGTCAATGTTAAAGTTTACCATAGACACACAGACACACACATATACACACACACACACAACCGAACACCGGGTTAAAACACAGACTCACTTTGTTTACAGAAGTGAGTCAAAATCCACACACACACACACACACATCATATATATATATATATATATATATATAGACACACACAACCTTCACTGAACCAAGACCTGAACCATAAGAGCTTTTGCCAACAGTTAGTTACTCAACTCTACATGGGTGTGTCCACCATTGCCCGCCAGGCCAGTGAGGCAGAACGGTCTCAAAGAGCTGACCAGCCTCATGAGGAACGCCTGAGGCACAGCAGCCCAGTTCAGCAAGAACCAGTCAACTGACAAGAAGATAGGATTCACCTGGATGCGTCTGAGTACATGTTGTTCCCTGTGAGGCTGGTCTGGTCAGTATCACTATCACTATCAGTTGCTCAAGGAGGCGTTACTGCGTTCAGTCAAATCCATATACACTACACCACATCTGCCAAGCAGATGCCTGACCAACAGCGTAACCCAACACACTTAGTCAGGCCTTGAGAAAATAATAATAATAATAATAATAATAAATAAATAAAAATAAAATAAAATAACACAAATAAAAATAAATGAAAATTTAAAATAAATAAATAAATAAAATAAATAAAAAACAATAAATAAATACATAAAAATACTACTACAAATAATAATAATAATAATATTTATAAGGTGCAAAATTTTGATGAAGTCAACTCTAAGCGCAAAAAAAAAAAAAGACAAAAATGATGATAAATCATTCCCATGGGACAGCTGCCATACCTGCCTGACCAACAACAGTGGACACACACACACCTTTACCAAGTCTTGGACTGACCACTCTATTTCTCTATTTTGAAATATACAGGTGACATAATGTAAGTGACTGTGCTTGTTCCTGGTTATTAGACTTTCTTGATTTTTTTTTTTTTTTTAATTCCGGTCTTCAGTTACTTAATCAATTATCTGCCCAAAATGAAATAATTATTGATTTTGGTCTGTCCGTCCGAATTTTACATTTACGTGGGAAAGTGGTATACACACACATATGTTCAATATAACATATGGTTTAAACGATGTTTATCTTTATTTAGAACATATCACAATACACCAGCTGCAGATGAACAGGGCAACAAGAAAACCATGCATAAAGTCCTATGTACATAATATATTCAAGAACAGACAGATATATGTGTGTACGTATATCAGTGCGTAGGCAAGCGTGTATGTATGTGAGTAGCGGAAGTGAACTAATGAACAGGGCCTTCGTATTGTATGCGCAAGCGGTCGGCAGCTGACAGTATTTTACAATGGCATGTACACATAAGGAACAAAGCAAAATTAAACTGCGCTACATGCATGAAACCTCAACAGTTACTGCTGTACTACTCCAGCAGTTCAACTGCTTACACCCTATGATTCCATACACAGCCTTAACTCACTCAGTACGGCCAGTCCTCTCTTCTCCTCTACACAGACCCCTCGGATGTCCAGTGGGTGTCTGAATGACCCAACCTTTAGCTTCCGTCGTCAGAATTGTGGTATTCTTTGTCAACATTCACCTCTTCAGTATAAGAACCTTCCGCTTGCAATATTTTGATGATGGTAATTGGGGTGAAACGCTGTTAACGTCATCTCTTTCGCCATTCGTATGGAGAGAGTTAACTGGTAAAGGTATGCAGCCATGGCTGAGGAAGACCCCACACTCGGGGTTCGTTACGTGCATGCATACATACAAAGCGTTTCAACACCTGTACATTTTGACAGAGCAGCAGTATGATAAAACTGAATGCCTTACAAATGTGAGGCAGTGAGAAACAGGAGTGACATCCATATCCACACACAAACTGTAATGCTCGTACAAAAATAACAACTACAAAAATCCACATTGTACATGGACAAATCCTGCTCTAACAACCCAGTTGTTTCCGTTCGCCCAATCCCCCCCAACTAAACACTCTCCCTCTTGGTTTTTTTTTTGTTTTGTTTTTTTTCCTGATCATTAATCCATCTCTTCCCATCCTTCACAGTCAAGCATATGTCCTAATACTATACACATTTTCAAATAATGAATATTGCTTCTGAAAACAAAACAGTGTTTTGTTCAGTGAACTAAGAGACAGAAGGGAAAATTACTGGAAGTTGAAGAGGAAGAAGACACTTTAAAAAAATTAATAATAATTTTTAAATACAGCCACAAGAAAACACATGTACACCACATGCATGCATTCAGGTTGGTGCAGGCATTCACTTAATTACGTACACAAACGAATGAGACAGTCTTTTTTTTTTCTCTTGGAGAGAATAAATCTGCTCTCATTGAATATTTTCACTTTGCCAGAGAATATGCACTTCACAAAATCTCATTATTACCATCATCATCATCATCATCATTATCATCTTTATCATTATATTTGTACATCTTTGCACAATATAAGCTTCCTTTTTTATGGAAGCAGTCTGTCATTTTTGTACATCTGACAAGAGATGTTTGGGAGGCTTCAGAGGAAGTGCATGTGGAAGGGATTGAGCTTTTACTCCTGTCTAACATGCAGTGCCCTAACTTCACTGCCATGCAGGAGGGTGCTCATGATGCAGACTTTGTAGACCTTGATGTGTTCTGTCAACTTGCCGTTTTTCCATACTCCATAAATTGCTCGTCTGGGCATGGTGGTAGCAGCCTTGCCAATACGCTCATTTAGCTCAGTGTTGAGAGAGATGGTGTCAGAGATGGCTGAACCCAGGTTAACAAAGTCATGGACAACTTCCAGTTCATGATCAGAGATTCTAATGTTGGGTGGACACTTCACATCCTGTCCCAAGACCTGTTTTTTGGAAAGAAAGTTTGCCATAAAGACACAAAGAAATACACACACACACACACACACACACACACACACATGCACCAATACACATGCATGCACACACACACACAGAGAACCAAAACAGGGAGGTTATCGGCCGTAGCTACTTTCGTTTTCTCCGCATAGGCGGATAGTAGTTTGCACAGGACAGGAATGTCAGACCCCCGCCGGAGTCTGCACTAGTGGGTCACGGTTAAGTATGTGTAATCAAACAGGGTTATTACATGGCCTCACATTATTCACACATAAGAGCCAATAAAGTATTTCCTCAATAAACATATAGAAGTAAGTATTGTTTTGTATGGTTTAGCTTCTAAATTTAAAACTGGTGTAGAAAATGTAAAGTGGATGAAAGAAAACAAACTATAAAATGAACGATGACAAAACAGAACTCATGTTGACTGGTAATAAAAAATAAGCTCAAGCAGATAAATACAACGTCTATCATTTGTTCTGGCACAGAAATTTCTTTCTCAAGTTCTGTCCGCAATCTTGGTTTTTACCTCGATTCATCCCTCACGAAGGAAACTCATGTGAACCACCTGTGTAAAGTTCTTTACTTTCAGCTTTGTAAAATTAGTAAAAATCCGCCCCTTCCTGTCTTTTGATGCTGCCAACAAACTTGCTGTTGCCTTCATTTTATCCCGCCTAGATTATTGCAATTCTCTCTTAGCTGGCCTTCCCAATGATAAACTCTACAAGCTCCAGTAAATACAGAATAGTGCAGCTCGACTTGTCCTTAAGAAGTCAAGGACAGAGAGTGCTACTGCTCTCCTGCGGACACTTCACTGGTTGCCTGTTCAAGCCAAAATTGAATATAAAGTTGCCTGTCTATGCTTTCAGTGCCTGAATCATGATACCACACCCTCATATCTTTCTGAGCTTGTTAACCTGTACTTACCAAACAGAACACTGAGATCTCTTGATTCCTCCCAGCAAGTTCCCCAATACTTCCTTAACTCCTGTGGAAAGATGTCATTTTCCGTCTTCGGCCCAACAACTTCGAATTCTCTGCCTATCGCTCTCAGACAAACAACTCATCTATCTACCTTTAAAGCAAATCTTAAAAAACTTATCTCTTTAAAAAAATACTTGTCATAACTCAAATAGTGCTGTTGTCCCAGGCCCATGGCAATGTGAGTATGTGTGATGGGTGAGTAGAGAGAATGGGGGTGGGTAGATGGATGGTGGTGGTGTGGTTCGACAGGAAGAATGACCCGATTTTTACCCCTTTTACCTTTTCTATCCAAAACTTTATTTTATAATTTTTATAAAATCTATGGCATGCAGATTACAATCATGCTCCTTTTTACATGTATGTATTTTAAGTGAAAATTGATGGTATCTCAGTCATTTAATAATGTGTGTGTCTCTGTGTGTGTGTGAGTGTTGGAGTGTAACAGTTGTAGTATTGAGAGTATGTTACTTTGCGAGTTTCATGCATTGTGTTTTTATAATATTAATGATTCTGTTTTATGTTTCTACTACTTTTTATATGCTTTCTTGTTTCACTTTAGGTACTGGATTGTAAAGCGCTTAGAGCTTGCTTATGCTTGTATTATATATATATATATGACAGTCAGTCGTGTCCGACTATGACCATCAGAACAACAGAGGAGGCAACTGCTGTTCCGACTATTTGGGCTAGAATTTGATTATAGTGGAGAGTGTCTTGCCCAAGTACATCCCCACTCTCTCAGCCAAGAGGGTTTTAGGACAGTCGGCGTTGGGATAGTTCCCAAAGGCCAAAGCACTAAGAGCCAGTGCAATATTGCCTCCTAGTTTGAGAGTCGCGTTATATAAAAACAGAAATATTATTATTATTGTATTGTTGTGTATTGTATTGTTGTCTCTTCACAACTGAATTTCCTGTGCAAACTTCTGGCAGTTCTCAGCAATAGTGTGGAGGAGACAGAGAGCATGCATCAACCTTTCTTTTGACTCTCTTGTGTAAACAAAGTGAGTCTATGTTTTAACCCGGTGTTCAGTTGTCTGTGTGTGTGTGTGTGTGTGTCTGTGGTAAACTTTAACATTGCCATTTTCTCTGCAAATACTTTGTCAGTTGACACCAAATTTGGCATAAAAATAGGAAAAATTCAGTTCTTTCCAGTCATCTTGTTTAAAACAATATTGCACCTCTGGGATGGGCACAAAAAATAAAAATAAGAAGCCAAATTATATGCAAACTGAATTTACTATAACAGTCTATATTTTTTTCATTCTCTAAACTTGGCACTTTGATCTGATATTCTGACACAACAACAAGAGCAGTCATTTTTTCATTTTTTGTTCAAACAGGAACTTCTTTTGCTAAGCATGGAAGTTATATTTATTTTGCATGTCTTTGGTGCAGATAGTAAAAAAGGGAAATTAATCTGTAATTAATGCTAGGGGGCTTAATTTGCTTTAAACTGATCTTTCTCATCTTAAACATTACATTTTGAAATTATACTCAATACATAAAAAGCTTGTGTGTTTTACTCTCAGTGCACAGGGCTTTCACTATGTTCATTCGCCCAAGTGGTCTTTTTCAGAAAATACTAAAATCAAAATGACGAGTGGACTTTGTAGATCTACTGGCAGGGCCCTGAAGGTCATGGGCAAAAATCAATTGCGTACACATATTTATGCATATTCAAAGCGCGTGCTCATATTCTTCGTGAATGACACCATTTTGTTTCAAGTTGTAGACCTGCCCGTTCAATCCTATATTCAATCGACAATACACGATAACATGTGATGGAAAGTTGGAGAGGGAGACTGTTAAATATTTATTCAGAGAACGATTTGTGAACACCTCACCACTTACAGGATTATGCCCCAAACTGCCATAAAAATATCCACAGAATCAGTCGGAATTCACAGTTCAAAATAATAAACCATGAGAGTTAATACCCTTGAATTGATGAAACGTGAAAATTTCCAGTCTTGACTTTTCTCAAAATGAAGTGCTTTTCACTTCATACGTTTAGAAGTACTTGTACTTGGCTCTACATGTTATTTGTTTAACAAAATACTCAATTTTCATATCAACTTTAAAACTATAAAACTAGAATGAACATAAAAGAGAAATTGAATCAACCGTGTCAACCGGGTGTAACTAAACTTTTACATCTATTTAGATCCAGAGAAAACGGCTAAATGTTGCAGTGTGATTGCGGCGATAGCCACGTCTCCTTTACCACGGACTTAAAAAAAATTTTTAATTGCCTTAAAGATTTTTTTGAATGCCCAAGATACACTGCAAACACCATAATCGATTTATCACCCTTTAAAAAGCATATTTAAATATCATATTTTTGAACGTCAGTTAAGGAGCCACTATAGTGTAATGGGTAAGACAGTTTCTTCTCACCCAAACACGCAGGGTTTGAATCTACCCTTAGGACTTTTTTTTTTTCTTTTTCTTTTAACCCAAAGCTTTATAATAACAAATACAGAACACATTTTAACAATTAGATCTTTTTTTTTTTAAAGTGTATCACAAGTGAGTCTTGAAGGCCTTGCCTCTCTTGTTTCCTTTTTTTTTTTTTCTTTCCCTTCTGTCTGCAAGTCCAATGTCACACAACACACACTATCTTAAGTGTGTTGCGTTACACTGCTGGTCAGGCATCTGCTCAGCAAGGATGTGGTGTAGCATATATGGATTTGTCCGAATGCAGTAATGCCTCCTTGAGTAACTGAACTGAACTGAACAGCTCAGAAGTCCTGTGCCTGGCGCAGCGTCACGCCCTGATCAGCCATGCTGGCCTGAGCCAGGAGGTGGACGGCACTGAGATCAGCCTGACCGGGGTCAGGTAGGCACTCCACCTCGTACTGCACCGGCACCGCCTCCTGCTGCAACACCATCTCCGCAGGCTGCAGGCTGTGCAGAGACGGCAGGTGTGCTGTCGCCCCCACCACCGCTGTTGAGGGGACAGGGTTCTGGATGTTCTGGGAGGAGGTGGAGGAGGAGGAGGAGAGGGCCGGGAGCTGGACCTGGGTGAGGATATGGGGAATGCTGGCAGTGGAGACAGCAGTGGTGTGGGTGGGCTGGGAAAACGTAGGCATGTGGGTGGGCTGGCAAAATGTAGGCGTGTGGGTGTGGTAGGACGTGTCCAGGTTGGCCTTGGCATCTTGCTGACCCTCCGACACTGACAACACTTGGTGGCCCTCCAAGGGCAGGTGAGCTCCGGCAGGGGCGGGACCCTCGCTGATCTGAATCGCAGTGCCGCCAGCATGCTCGCTCAGGGTGAGGTGGTGGTTGTGGTGGAGGTCCACGGGGGGAGGTGGGGGGTGGTTGCTGATGGTGAGGATCCCTCCTCCTCCGGCGGCCCCTTGTTCGCTGACGGCGGTGATCTGGCTGGCCACCTGCTCCATGACGGCACCCTCTATGGTGAAATGGCTGGAGGGCCGCTCCGTGGTGATGATGATGGCACGGGTCCCCACCTGCTGGCCCTCCTCCGTCCACTGAATCTCGCTGATGTTGCCCGTGTTCAGCCGGATCGTCTGCACCACCTGGGTCTGTGGATTGGCATATAAAATGTGCGGCAGCACCTGTTGCTGCTGCTGCTGAAGGGCTGGTTCCTGTGGCCGCTGGGGTGGGGGTGGTGCTGAGTGGAGGGGTGGAGTGGATTTCTGCCCCTGTGCCCCCACCACCATCTTCGCTTTGGGAGGGTCTGCATGCCCAGCTTTGGTGTGGGACTCCAGCTGGTCTGCACGGTTGAACTCCTTTTTGCACACCTGGCACCTGTACTTCATGAAGTGGGACTGCTCGTGGGTTTTCAGGCTCCCTGCGCAAACAAAAACAAGGGTTGTCAAACTCTAAAAAAATACAAAAAAACAAATGCATACATTTTTTTTTAAGCCAACAATTCATGTTTCAATATCAGAAAACACATCAACAATTTCTTTTTATACAATCTTTTGCAGTTATATACAAACAAATTGAAATGTTTGTTTGTTTTTTTCCACAATATATTTCAATCTATATCATGAAAATATACTGAAATAAAAGAACAACACTGATTAAAGAAATGAGTACAAACATTAAGATTGGTCAGGCAGTTCAGCAAAATCACTGTTCAGAGGAACACACACACACACACACACACACACACACACACACACAAACACTACAAAATTCTGTTTATAAAATTACAAAATCACAATTATCAACCCCCCTTCTTTCACTCACATGTTCTCTAAACACACCTCAGCACAACCAAAGTGTATTTCCAGTCCTCACACTCACTTGCATGTCTGAAGATTCTGCCGCAGTGTCCACACATGTACACCTTGGGCTCTGCTGGGTGCTTGTACTGTTTGTGTCTGACCAGACGGTTCTTGGTGAGGAATTCTCGATCACACTGGTCACAGGGCAATGGCGTCACCTGAGCTCGGGTGTGGGTTTTCAGGTGGTACTTAAATGACGTGCCGCGGAAAAACTCACGCCCGCACTGATTGCATCTGGAAGAGAAAATAAAAAATAAAACCACAATAAAAAAACAAACTGAGGATTACTTTAAGCATGATGATGCACAAATGTTATTTATGATGCACACAACTGTACATGATGAACCATTGCCCAGGGCAAAGAGGCAATGACCCAATCATTTCTTCACAACATAATACATTCCAGAATTTATTTACTTGCTTAATTCGTATCATGAGTTGTCCTTCTACTTATCAGTCTGCTGAAATGATATTCAATGCATGAGAATAAACTGTCACAACTGATTACCTTTTCAGTTTCAGTCTGTTTCAGTTTCACTTTCTCAAGGAGGCGTCAATGCGTTCGGACAAATCCATACACGCTACACCACATCTGTTGAGCAGATGCCTGACCAGCAGCATAACCCAACGCGCTTAGTCAGGCCTTGAGTGCATGCTTACATATTTGTGTACCTATGAAAGTGGATTTCATTTTACGTAATTTCGCCAGAGGACAACACTCTCGTTGCCATGGGTTCTTTTTCAGTGCGCCAAGTGCGTGCTGCACACGGGACCTCGGTTTATCGTCTCATCCGAAAGACTAGACGCTCAGTTTGATTTTCCAGTCAAACTTAGGAGAAAGGGCGAGAGCGGGATTCGAACCCACACCCTCACGGACTCTCTGTATTGGCAGCTGAGCGTCTTAACCATTCTGCCACCTTCCTCCATACCTTTTCAATGGTTAGCAAGACAAAACTAACTCAAACAGTCACAAAGAAAACGAACAAACTAAAGATCTAACAGCAGGCTATCATAAGTTACAGTGAAAGACAATTTACTGTAGCAGCTGATTACCCATTACACCAATAACCTCAAAATTTAAACAGTGTACACACAAGTACAGCTGATCAAAAAGCAGTACACCAACTACTAACAACTTCACAACAGCATTCAACTGTAAGCAAGCGTTTAAATATATCAGCTGAATATCCAAAATGTCACAAATAACTTCATCAATTGAACAGTAAATAAACACACTGAGCATCAAACAGTGAGCTACAATTTCACATCACCATTCCAACAGAATTTTTTTTTTACCCCAGAATTTGGGGTATTTCATTTTCTAGATTTCCATGATGATGACTGACTATAGGGGTGATGAAGATGCTGCTATGGACGTTCATTTAAGGGTTGGGACTACTTGACAAGGCTGAATGGAGACAGATGAGTAGGCAGGCAGGCTTATCTGTCGGTGTGTGTCCTCATATGGGAGAAGAGGCCGATTCTGGATGTGCAGCACTTCCCACAGGTGTTGCAAAGGAAAACATATCTCAGAGTCAACCAGGCTAAGAGACAGAGACACCAGCAGCATTGGTCAGGATTTGTGAGCACTACTCCCAAAGATGCCCAATGAAGTGGATGGCCCTTGATTGTGTGGTCCCAGTCTTCCCGTTCGAGCCCATGGCACACTCAGCTCACATTCCAACACATTCGATACTCCAACTTAACTTTAAACCATCTTTGACAGACCAACAGCAAAAGGATTTTTTTTTCCTAAGATTACGTTTAATCTGACATACATACCGTGACCCACTGGTGCAGACTCCAAAAAATGCTACACACACATGCACACACATGCACACATGTACACATGCATGCAACACACACACACACACACACACACACACACACACACACACATAAATCTTTCTTACAGATATGGCTTGACTCCTGTATGCTTCCTGGTATGAACCTGCAGACTTTTGCTGGTGGTGAAGGATTTGCCACAGGTGGAACAGGTGAAGGGCTTCACACCCGTGTGCTTGTACAGGTGAACTGGAACAAAGGTTTAGAGTCTGTAGGTTATGACAGGTAGTAAAATGACAACTGAAAACAGCAGTCGCGGTGGTGGTGATTGACAATTTTGTTGTCATGAAATAATGTAAAGTTATGATGGTGCAGACTTTGTGTGACCAATTCCAATAATATAGTCTTGGCCGACTGGTGCCCAATCTTTTTTGGGGGAGGCTATTTTTTTGTGAATTGCTAGAAAGTATCACACACACACACACACACACACACACACACACACACACACACACACACATCAATACCCATAAACAGCACATTTGAGTCTGAATTTTCTTAGGAAAATGCACTTTTCAAATACCATTCAGTATTATTATCATCATTTATGAAGATGATGATGATGATTCTTATTTTTCTGATTATATCTGGGATCTATTCCTTCATACAGTAAACAGCCTGTACCCACATCATGAAAGTATCTTAATATTTCATAAATGAAAACTTGCAAACTTGAAAACAGTTAATATATTTACCATATCCATAGTTAATATACACCATATCCAAAAGTATTATGAAAAAATATATATATATCTCACCAAGCAGGCCACACACACATTCATCTGTCAACCAACATTAAGAAATGACTGAGTAAAAGCAAGGACGAGGAGGATCATGAACATACTCCTGTACGCGACATTGCCGCTGACAAATTTCCCACAGTGTTGACACTTGTGGGCGTCTTTGCGACTGCGAATGTTGCCGAAGGGCGACTGCTTCGCTGCGTTCCCTTCACTGTTCTCTGCTGCCTTGTGGTCCACACTGCCACTCAGTGACTGCCCCACATCCTCTGCAGCATCATTTCACACTTTAAATCAAGCAAAGCAAAGACATGAAGTCTGAAGAAGGGTTTGTACCCAGAGATTTAAAAAAATTTTTGCCACACTTGATGACACCTGTCATTTCAGGTTTGTAAGGACCATGCTAAAAAAAAACCCAAGAAACTTAAAATGAAAAAAAATGCACATATCTATTACATCAGGTTATCACAGGTCTGTAAGGATGGTAAACTGTGATTTTTCAATGCAAACAGTTACAAAGACAAAAGACAAACAAAAACAAGAGAGGCAAGGCCTTCAAGACTCATTTGTGATACACTTTAAAAAAAATCTAATCGTTAAAATGTGTTCAGTATTTGTTATTATTAAGCTTTGGGTTAAAAGAAAAAAAAAAAAAGTCCTAACGGCAGATTAAAACCCGACGTGTTCGTATGAGAAGAAACTGTCTTATCCATTACACTATCGTGGCTCCTTAACTGACATTCAAAAATATAATATATAAACATGCTTTTTTAAAGGGCGATAAATCGATTGCGGTATTTGCAGTGAGAACGCTGTTTAAATCGTATTATTCTGGTGTATCTTGGGCATTCAAAAAATCTTTAAGAGCAATTAAAAATTCTTTTTAAGTCCATGGTAAAGGAGACGTGGCTATCGTTGCAATCACACTGCAACATTTAGCCATTTTCTCTGGATCTAGATAGATGTACAAGTTTAGTTACACCCGGTTGACATGGTCGATTCAATTTCTCTTTTATGTTTTTATAGTTTTAAAGTTGATATGAAAATTGAGTATTTTGTTAAACTAATAACATGTAGAGCCAAGTACAAGTACTTCTAAACGTCATATGAAGTGGAAAGGACTTCATTTTGAGAAAAGTCAAAATTTTTGCGTTTCATCAATTCAAGGGTGTTAACTCTCATGGTTTATTATTTTTAACTGTGAATTCTGACTGATTCTGTGGATATTTTTATGGCAGTTTGGGGCATAATCCAGTAAGTGATAAGGTGTTCACAAATCTTTCTCTGAATAAATATTTAATGGTCTCCTTCTCCAACTTTCCATCACGTTATTGTGTATTGTCCATTGAATATAGGATTGAACGGGCAGGTCAACAACTTGAAACAAAATGGCGTCGTTCGCGTTCGCGAAGAATATTAGCACGCACTTTGAATATGTATAAATATGTGTAAGAAAATTGATTTTTGCCCATGACCTTCAGGACTCAGCCAATAGATCTATAAAGTCCACTTGTCGTGTTGATTTTAGTATTTTCCGAAAAAGACCACTTGGGCGAATGAACATAATGAAAGCCCTGTACACTGAGAGTAAAACAAACAAACTTTTTATGTATTGAGTATAATTTCAAAATTTAATGTTTAAGATGAGAAAGATCAGTTTAAAGCAAATTAAGCCGCCTAGCATTAATTACAGATTAATTTCCCTTTTTTACTATCTGTACCAAAGACATGCAAAATAAATATAACTTCCATGCTTAGCAAAAGAAGTTCCTGTTTTAACAAAAAATGATAAAAATGACTGCTCTTGTTGTTGTGTCAGAATATCAGATCAAAGCCACAAGTTTAGAGAATGAAAAAAATATAAATATAACAGTAAATTCAGTTTGCATATAATTTGGCTTCTTTTTTATTTTTTTTTTTTTTTTTTTTTTGTGCCCATCCCAGAGGTGCAATATTGTTTTAAACAAGATGACTGGAAAGAATTGAATTTTTCCTATTTTTATGCCAAATTTGGTGTCAACTGACAAAGTATTTGCAGAGAAAATGGCAATGTTAAAGTTTACCACGGACACACACACACACACACACACACAGACAACCAAACACCGGGTTAAAACATAGACTCACATTGTTTACACAAATGAGTCAAAAACAATATGTCATCAAGCGAAAATATCTATGTAAAGGCACTGTCAGAGTGTCTTTTGTTTGTTTTGTTGTGTGGGTTTTTTTGTCGTTTTTTGTTTTGTTTTTTGATAGCTCACTTGGTTCGATATATGACAAATATGACAATGGTGATGATGACATTTTGTTTTTATAATCATGATCATGAGTCTGTATCAAGTAGATTTATACTATTAAAAACAATCAGTATTACTAATGCAATTTGTAATTTAGTTGCTCTTTGACATGCTGTCACAGAAATTTTCTTCTAAAAAACGATCAACTGATCAATCATTAATTACACTGTTACTGTAAAGCATGGTGGTTCTGCTTCCAGAGCGGAGTACCATTCTCAAACAAGACCCCATATGATGATTGTTATTATTATTTAGCTTACTACATAAACAAATTTAACAAGTGGAGTCACCGACCTACGATTTTTTCCACAGCTCTCGTGACGTCTGTGTCCACACTGCTGGCAGTGGCTGTCTCACCTGCAGCAGAAAAAAAGAAACTTGAACTGATGGGTGCCAGTGTCTCTAGGCTGGGGATTCTTATACCTTTTTGTCATCCCCTTCCTGTCAGACCTTAAATTCATGTGTCTCTGTCTCTGCGTATATACAACTTTATTCTATCAAACAGTATTTCTTTCATGTGCAGGGTATTTTTTGTATTTTGTATTTTTTGTTTGTATTTCTTTTTATCACAACAGATTTATCTGTGTGAAATTCGGGCTGCTCTCCCCAGGGAGAGCGCGTCACTATACTACAGCGCCACCCTTTTTTTTTTGTATTTTTCCTGCGTGCAGTTTTATTTGTTTTTCCTATTAACGTGGATTTTTCTACAGAATTTTGCCAGGAACAACCCTTTTGTTGCTGTGGGTTCTTTCACGTGCGCTAAGTGCGTGCTGCACACGGGACCTCGGTCTATCATCTCATCCGAATGACTAGCGTCCAGACCACCACTCAAGGTCTAGTGGAGGGGGAGAAAATATCGGCAGCTGAGCCGTGATTTGAACCAGCGCGCTCAGATTCTCTCGCTTCCTCTAGGCCATCACTCCACAAAACTGCATCATCAAAGTATATTCCTTTACTGTGTGGGATAACTCTGTGTATTTATATACAAATTCATTCTATCACATTGTGTATCTTTCCTGAAATGGATACATCATAATCATATATCATCAAAGTGTATTCCTTTACTTTGTGGGATAAACTCCATGAACATGTACAAAATTATTCCATCAAACTGTGTTTCTTTCTTCCAATGGATAAACCATATTGGATATTGTCAACAATAATACTTGATCTATTCTTAAATGACTAGAAATATATTCCAAATTAGAACACTGATTTCCACAATTTCACAAGCATGTACATACACATACACATTCAAACACATGCATGCATGCATATTACACCCACACATATCACACACAAACACACACTCACTACCATAACACAAATAAAACTGTTACTCTCTATAAAAAAAATATTTAAAAAATTTTTAAAAAAGAAAAAATAATTTAAAAAACAACAACAACAAAAAATATATACATATATATATAATGATTTCAAAAAGGGAGAGAGAGAGAGAAACGAAGAAAACACATATAATAATGGCAAACACACACTACACACCATAATACTGACTATCTGAAACTCACTGATTTCTGAGGCTCTGATAGCACTTGTGTCCAGTTTTGGAATCTGAAGAAAGAATATGAGATGCAATTCGTCAAATGGTATCACTACACTTTAGAACCTGTTGTGACAGTTTGAAAATATATACCCCCACGCCCCCATCCCACCGCCCAAAAACAAATCCTCAGTCAACAAACGTATTTTGATTTCAGTGACAAAAAACAAAGTGCATTCACCCCCTTTACATAAATGACAGAGAAAGGCCTGTGTCATAATATCCTTCCTTTATATCCTAAAACTGCAAGTTTCTTTCTTTGAATTTTTTTGTTTTATGTGAGGGGTAAGAAAGGGAAGAAAGGTGGGTTTCGTTTCCTTTAAAATCATTTCATGAGTTTTGGCAAGCGGCAGAAGTCATGGACATAAGCAATGTAACAAGCAGATGCCTTTTTATTTGTAGTTATCTCTTTTCATTTTTTTCTTCAACCAATATTATCCCAATCCCCTACCAGATGGGGCATTGAGGAACTGATGTAGACGGGCAGATTTTGTTGAGACCGTGTGCTCATGTTTCAGAACAAATAATCATATACAAGATGATGAAACTTATGATGACAGTGTGATGACACTTTTATTCATTAAATTCAAAATCAACAGGAATTTCCCCCACCCCCAAAACATTACAATTAACCTAACATACCTGACATGACCCACTGGTACAGACTCTTGCAGAGGTTTGATTCCAGTACAAACTACCACTCCATTCATAGTAATAAATCTAAAGTAGGTGTGGTTAGTATGTTACCTCCCTTCTGTGTGCTTATGCAGCGCCCTCTTTTGACAGCACTTGAAACAATTACTTCAGTTTAAAAACCTTATTTTTAACACATTTCATTTTTCCCTTCAAACAACTTCAAATCATAAAACTTTTTTAAAAAATCTTATCGACACTACACAACATCACACACACAAAAACCAGTACACTGAACACCACACAATACAAATAAAATAAATTCAACTAATTCTACTCCAGGTACGTGAAACTCGTACCGTGATAACTTCCCCTGTGGACCAGGTACGAGTATTGTCATACCAACACACTATTCTAATTTCATTTATTCTTGCTTGGTGCAGTTCACATTCTAAACTGAACCGTTTACGGATTCCAGAAGCATGAAAATAAAGCTACTGGAAAAAGAGGGCGCTAGCCAGCGGGACAAAGGGGATGTTACCTACTTCTGGGAGGTTATCGGCCGTAGTTACTTTCGTTTTCTCCGCATAGGCGGATAGTAGTTTGCACAGGACAGGAATGTCAGACCGCTGCTGGAGTCTGCACTAGTTGGGTCACGGTTAAGTATGTGTAATTAAAACAAAGCTTTGTTTGACTGATTAAGTCAACAATTCTCCATCATTTTTTTCCGTTTTAGTGAACCACACTGTTTCTTCTGCAGTGGTCTCATGTAAAGCTGGTCCAGGGAAGTTGCAGTAGGCAACCAGCTGCCGTGGCGAAGTGGTTAGCGTCACGGACTGATGGCTGGGAAGACACGGGTTCGAATCCCAGCGGAGGTGGGTTTTTCGGCCCGTGGCCGGCTCCTACCCAGAGTTGAGTGTGCTGTGGGCTTCAATGGGGAGACTGGGACCACACAGTCAAGTGTCATCCACTTCAAGGATGCGTCTTTGGGTGTGTTGCTCTAATTACCTGACCAACACTGCAAGTGTCTGTATCTCTCGGGCCTGGTTAACGCCGGGATATCATTATGACAGGAAGTGTAGAGTACAGCCTTGTCATGCAGTCCCAAACCAAAATAGACCTCCATAGCAACATCGTCATCATCATCGTCATCCTCCTCCTCCTTCATCGTCATCAATATAAACAAAATAGTCTCAAAGTCTGTGGCCTTTCATGCCCTGCTCTCATGGTGACCTCAGTTTCGATACCCCTCCACTTCCGTGCTTGGAGTGAGTCCTGTCAATGTCGTCAGCGTCGGCAGATTCATGGGGGGCTGTTGTTTGAGGGACGTGGTGGCGGTCTCCACTCTGGGAGAGACGCTCACTCAGTCTGGCTCCGCGACTAAGCCATTATTGTCGTTAGTAGGGGGCTTAGTAGGTGGTGTCCTAAGTACGTTAAAACAGAACAGGCACCACTGAACACCACCGAAGTGACTCAGCAGCAGTACAGAGTCTCCTCTGGTGTGTGGCCTCCAGGCGACCTAACATCGATGGTTCCCTATGGACTGCTGACGCTGGAACTGCAACAGACGAACCCGGGTGTGGCCGTGTATGGGGGAATCTAAATGAGCGGCGTGGGAGTAATGCCACTGAAACGGCGCAGATGATGGGGCAGAAAAAAAAAAAAAAAAAAAAGTTGCAGTAGGCATGTAGCTGTGGGGTAGAATGAGTTGAACACAGTGAAAAAATAGTCAGACTGACTGACCCCTTCAGAGTAGTAGGAGCGGATCTTGTCCACCCGCTCCTGGATGACGGGGTTACGGTGCAGCACAGGGGCCGTGCACAGGGACTCCTTCATGCAGCACCCCAGCACATGGGTCAGCACGTCGAACGTCATGCCCGACCAGAAATACTTCTGCCGCAGTCTGGCCTGGGTGTCCTGCTGGCTGAGGTGCTGGCCGTTCTCTGGCAGAGAAGAAATCAGAGAATGCTGTGTCAGTGTGTCACAGGAACTGTCTAATTCTGTTACTCAGAAAGCAGAATGCAGCCACTGCACGGGGATCACAATCAAACAAGGCTGCAATTTGCACAATCCTCGCCGTTCTCTGGCAGAGGAAGCAAGCCGCATGTTTTGAAATCCTGAGTTACAGATACTTCTTCTTCTTCTTCTGCGTTCGTGGGCCGCAACTCCCACGTTCACTCGTATGCACACGAGTGGGCTTTTACGTGTATGACCGTTTTTACCCCGCCATGTAGGCAGCCATACTCCGTTTTCGGGGGTGTGCATGCTGGGTTTCTTCTTGTTTCCATAACCCACCGAATGTTGACATGGATTACAGGATCTTTAACGTGCGTATTTGATCTTCTGCTTGCATATACACACGAAGGGGGTTCAGGCACTAGCAGGTCTGCACATATGTTGACCTGGGAGATCGGAAAAATCTCCACCCTTCACCCACCAGGCGCCGTCACTGTGATTCGAACCCGGGACCCTCAGATTGACAGTCCAACGCTTTAACCACTCGGCTATTGCGCCCGTCGAGTTACAGATACAAGTCCTAAGGTTTCCAAACTTATGCACACAGGGGACCTTAGTTTTGGAAATCTCTTCCACAAAATACTGGTGTATATAGACTTTGTTTTTCCACTTCTATGTCCTCGTATGCTCTTGTGTGGTATAATGCACTATCGTATGTGTACTGTTTCATGTGAGGCGCTTAGAGCATCACTGTGAGAAACAACAGTCAAAAAGACAAACCACCTCAAACATCATTTACATTCCATTCTTTAAGAAACACTGCACAGTCATGCACACAAAAAGGCATACAAGCCTGGATTTATGAAACAAAAATGTATGAGTATTCTCAACACAAAAAGGAAAAAAGAAAGGATACACAATTGTTAGAATTTTCAACAATATCAATATCATGTCATATGTCAAGAAAAGTGGAAGGGACTTGTAGGCCCCCATACCGAAGGTACCATTTTCATTTTGACACAGATTTGGAATGACACCATAAAAAATATATGGCAGCAGACGCAGCCAACAATAAACATCTTAACACTCACCAAGATTTGGAACAATGCAATAACAATACATGGCAATGAACACACTTAACATTACACATCTGAACACTAACCAATATGAGCCTCCTCAATGGCTGATTGCTTCAAACTCTCAGAGAACAGAACTTGTCGAGGGTCGGTCATTCTCTGGGTCTGGTAGTACAAAGACCCCTTGATGATTGTGAAGGACTGTGAACGATGTTGGATCTGCTGCTGCTGCTGGGAGGTGGTGGTGGGAGGGAAGGTGCCGTCAGTCAGGTACTGGATCAGGTCTTCATAGCTGCTCTCCTCTTCTTCGTCCTAGGACATGAAGGTAAGACTTTTCTGTTCAAAGGAAATTTTCTATCTAAAATTACGTTTAATTACACATACTTACCGTGACCCAACTAGTGCAGACTCTGGCAGGGGTCTGACATTCCTGTCCTGTGCAAACTACTATCCGCCTATGCGGAGAAAACGAAACTACGGCCGATAACCTCCCGGAAGTAGGTAACCTCCCCTTTGTCCCGCTGGCTAGCGCCCTCTTTTTCCAGCAGCCATCATGACTCCTGTTCCTGTGCTCTTCATACGGCTAAGTTTTTTCGTATTTTCTGCCTGTCTCACAAATGATCACTCATGTAACGCTGCATGGGTCAGAGACCCAGGCTTTGTTTGACGCACAACCAACAGATCTGGAGGATTCTGGTGAACAGTTCTGTGTGGTGCCCCAGTGACTCTTCACACAGTTAAGGGAAAATAAGGAAGAATAAGAAAGAAGAACACAGCATGGCAACTCAGAAATAAAATCAGGAGGAAAATTGCCTATTTCCAAAAGCATTTTCCTTATTATTTATTTATCTATTTATTTATTCATTTATCTATGTATCAATTTTTAACAAGTATGCATAAAGTACCAATCAAACTTCCAATTCATGCCAGACTGATCTCATTTCACTAAGGTTCAGCAGTGAAGGGGTTAAACTGCATGGTCCTACCTCAGATATGTGAGGCTCCTCCTCCTCCCTGCCTTCCGCTGTGGTAATAGACTTGCTGGGAATGTGGACCTCAGGCAATCTGCCCAGGGGGTTGTGGAGGATGCACTCAGGGCAAGAGTGGATGAAGGCATCAAGGTCCAGGCTCATTCCGTTCCAGAAAACGTTCAGGTCGTTCAGGTACTTCAGCACACTGATTCTTCCATGATGCACCTCTGGATGAGCACACGCACGCACACGCATACACACACAATTGAACATGCACACACACACACACACATTTGCACACATACACGAACTCACTCACACACACACACATACACACACACACACACACACACACAAAGTGAACATTGTTTCACAAACACTCAAAAACCACCCTGCAGTTATTTATTTTTATCTGGAAGGTTGTTTCAGACTTATCTCAATGTCATTTGGACTGATGGATATAATTTTTTAATAATTTTTTTTTTTTAATCAACCATTCTGACAACGAACATGTGTTTAAGGTCAAAAGGTGCATTTGAGCTTGTTTCTGAACTGACTTAGTGAAATTTGACATTCTGATGCACCACAATAAATTCTTTCTGACTGATAAATGTGGACTTGAGGTCAAGGTTACAGCAGGGGTATTTTGCTTTTTCTATGTGGATTGCTTTCCACCCCCCACCCCTGATTTGACCAAGAAATAGGAACACGTAAATGCAGGAAATGAAACACAAATCAACGGGCGCAATAGCCGAGTGGTTAAAGCGTTGGACTTCAGGTCAGGTCAGGTCTCTACCTGCCACAGGTACCATGTAACCCTGTGCTACCTGTCACATGTGGGCAGATGGAGCTCGACAGCCTGGGAAGGCAGTCCATCTAAGACAAGAAAAAGTCTGAAGTAAAACCCATGAAGTGCTAAGGAATGCAGGACAGTCTCGACATGCATTGACCCTGGGTCCATGGCCATGTCCCAACTTTCAGTAGCCGCGCCCCCGTGCCTCCGAGGAAGGTTTTTGAGCCAGAGGCTAGGACAAGGACAGTCTGATATAAAACCTACGACCTGAGGACCTCACTGTCACCGTCCCAGCTTGCTAGGCTATGGCAGATGAACCACGGGTGTAAAGGGTGGGGCCAGTACTGCGCACACTGCACTCCACCTAAAAATTCCATTGCGCAGGCTTGAAGGACACGTCCACGTCCGCGCCACCAACTATTCCAAGCCCTGTAGCGATGGGAAAGGGGCGAAAACGGCAGGTGGAAGATGTCACTGGAAGCCGCAGTTCCAATCCTGCATGCAGGCGGTTCAGGATATTGGTCGCCTGATTGTTGACCCGGAGGTGACAGCATCACTCGGCAGCACCCTGAACGACCAAGCAGCCTTTTCTAGGGACAGCACTGCTTGCTCCACACGGAGAGGGGCCTAGAAAAGGTGGTCCAAACAAATGCTCATCTCCATACCCCCCAGTTGGCTAGCCGCGGTCAACGGGCATCTCCAAATGCGGTCGAACAACAATAGAGAAGAAAAGGCCGGCACCTGCCTCACAATTAGGTGCAAAAGGACTAAAGGTAGCATGCTGGAACATCCGAACCATGCGTGACTCTGCAAACAGCAACCACCCAGAAAGGCGTTCCGCTCTAGTCGCACACGAACTTCAGAGACTGAACATTGACATTGCTGCCGTCAGCGAAGTCCGCTTTGCAGGGGAAGGCAGCCTCCAGGAACACGGCGCTGGGTACACCCTCTACTGGTCAGGCAAGCCAGAGACCGAGAGACGCCTTTATGGCGTAGGCTTTATGGTCAGGAGCACCATTGCCTCCAAGCTTGAAAACCTGCCAACAGGACACTCAGACCGAATTATGTCCATGCGCCTCCCACTACGGAACAAACAGCATGCCACTCTGTTCAGCGTGTACGCTCCAACCCTCCAAGCGGACCCCACAGAAAAGGTCAAGTTTTACACTGATCTGCGCAACCTCGTTCAGAACACCCCTGCTGACGACAAGGTCATCATCCTTGGCGACTTCAATGCCAGAGTTGGCCAAGATTCAGAAGCCTGGAAAGGAATCCTTGGCAAGCATGGCGTTGGTAATTGCAACGACAATGGGCGCCTTCTTCTCGAGTTCTGTGCAGAGCAGCAGTTTACCATCACCAACACCATTTTCCAGCAGAAGGACAGCCTGAAGACAACGTGGATGCATCCTCGGTCCAAACATTGGCACCTCATTGATTACATCCTGATGCGCCAGAGAGACGTACGAGACGTCCTACACACCCGAGTGATGCCCAGCGCGGAGTGTCATACTGACCACCGCCTCGTCCGCAGCAAGCTCAGGCTCCACTTCAAGCCCAAACCAAAGAAAGGAGGAGCTCCTAGGAAGAAATTCCAGGTCGGCAACTTTCAGTCAGCTGAAGTGAAAGCTGAATTCCAGGCGAAGCTTCAGGACAAACTTGAAGACCCCAGTTGCCCCACAGACCCCTCTCCAGAAGCACTATGGGCACAGCTGAAATCAGCCATCCTGCAGTCCTCTGAAGAAGTCCTAGGGTTCTCGTCGAAAAAGAACAAGGACTGGTTTGACGAAAACAACCAAGGAGATCCAAGAATTGCTGGCGAAGAAGAGATCAGCCCACCAGGCTCACCTTGCACAACCGTCTTGTCCGGTGAAGAAAGCAACCTTCCGGCTCATATGCAGCAACCTCCAGCGCAAGCTTCGTGAGATTCAAAATGGGTGGTGGACCAACCTGGCACAGAGGGCTCAGCTTTGTGCAGACACTGGTGACCACCGGGGCTTATACGAAGCCTTGAAGGCAGTGTACGGTCCCTCATACCAGGTCCAGAGTCCTTTGCGCAGCGCAGACGGCCAGGCGCTCTTCACAGACAAGACGTCGATCCTGAACAGGTGGTCGGAACATTTCCAGGCCCTCTTCAGCGCCAACCGCACGGTTCAAGACTCGGCAATTCTCCGCATCCCACAACAGCCAGTGAAATTACAACTGGACGAGCTACCAACCCTAGAAGAGACTGTCAAGGCCATTGAACAGCTGAAATGTGGCAAGGCAGCAGGGGTTGACGGAATTCCGCCGGAGGCGTGGAAGAATGGAGGCCCAGCACTACACTCCAAACTCCACAACCTCTTTGTCTGCTGCTGGGAGCAAGGCAAACTACCACAGGACCTCCGTGATGCAGTCATCATCACCCTGTATAAAAACAAGGGAGAAAAGTCGGACTGCTCCAACTACAGGGGGATAACTCTGCTCTCCATCGCAGGCAAGATCCTCGCCAGAGTCCTCCTAAATCGGCTGGTGCCTACTATCGCCGAAGAACATCTCCCAGAGAGTCAGTGTGGCTTTAGAGCCAACAGAGGCACCACTGACATGGTCTTCGTTCTCAGACAGCTACAAGAAAAATGTCGGGAACAGAACAAAGGACTGTATGCGACATTCGTCGATCTCACGAAAGCTTTCGACACCGTGAGCAGAAAAGGTCTGTGGGAGATCATGAAACGTCTAGGATGCCCCCCAAAATTCCTCAGCATGGTCATCCAACTACATGAGGAACAGCGTGGACAGGTCAGACACAGCAACGACCTTTCGGAGCCCTTCCCAATTGGAAATGGAGTGAAACAAGGTTGTGTCCTCGCGCCGACCCTCTTCACGATCTTCTTCAGCATGATGCTCCAACAGGCCACTGAAGATCTTGGCGACGACGACGGTATCTTCATCAGATACCGCACTGATGGCAGCCTATTCAACCTGAGGCGGCTACAGGCCCACACCAAGACACTGGAGCAACTCATCAGAGAGCTTCTGTTTGCCGACGATGCTGCCCTCGTCGCCCATACAGAAGCGGCCCTGCAGCGTATAACGTCCTGCTTCGCAGAGGCTGCGCAGCTCTTCGGCCTAGAAGTCAGTCTGAAAAAGACGGAAGTTCTCCACCAGCCTGCCCCACGGGAAGAATTCTACGCTCCTCACATCAACATCGGTGAGACAGAGCTGAAGTCGGTCCACCAGTTCAGCTACCTAGGCTGCACCATCTCGTCTGACGCCAAGATCGACAAGGAGATCGACAACAGACTTGCAAAGGCAAACAGCGCATTCGGCAGGCTGTACAAGAGAGTGTGGAACAACAAACACCTGAAGAAAGACACAAAGATCAGCGTGTACAGAGCTGTTGTACTGCCCACCCTGTTGTATGGCTCCGAAACCTGGGTCACCTACCGGCACCACATACGACTGCTTGATCGCTTTCACCAGCGCTGCCTTCGCACCATCCTCAGCATCCACTGGAGTGACTACATCACAAATGTCGAGGTCCTGGAGCAGGCAAAGACTATCAGCATCGAGGCAGTGCTGCTAAAGACCCAGCTACGTTGGGCAGGGCACGTGTCCAGGATGGAGGACCACCGCCTGCCCAAGATCGCGCTGTATGGCGAACTGTCCACTGGCCACCGTGACAGAGGAGCACCCAAGAAGAGATACAAAGACTCCTTGAAGAAAGCTCTCGGTGCCTGTCACATTGACCATCGCCAGTGGTCCGCAGTAGCCGCTGATCGAGAGACCTGGCGACGCACCATCCACCAAGCTGTCTCCTCCTTCGAAAACAACCGCAGGGCCAGCCTTGAGGACAAACGCAGAAGGAGGAAGAACCACGACGCTGCAGCCGCAAACCCAGACCAGACTTTCCCTTGCAACCGCTGCGGCCGACTCTGCTTTTCCCACATTGGCCTTGTCAGCCATGAGCGTGCCTGCATCAGACGTGGACAACGCCCTTCCTAGATCTTCGTCAGCGAAGCCAGGCCATGATAGAAAGCGTTGGACTGTCAATCTGAGGGTCCCGGGTTCGAATCACGGTGACGGAAGCCTGGTGGGTAAAGGGTGGAGATTTTTACGATCTCCCAGGTCAACATATGTGCAGACCTGCTAGTGCCTGAACCCCCTTCGTGTGTATATGCAAGCAGAAGATCAAATACGCACGTTACAGATCCTGTAATCCATGTCAGTGTTCGGTGGGTTATGGAAACAAGAACATACCCAGCATGCACACCCCCAAAAACGGAGTATGGCTGCCTACATGGCGGGGTAAAAACGGTCATACACGTAAAAGCCCACTCGTGTGCATACGAGTGAACGCAGAAGAAGAAGAAACACAAATCTATGAAGAAAGACAACATCAAAGCATGAAAGCAAAAAAATTGTTCCCCCAGTCATCAGTCTTAGATGCTAACCACTCTGATGATAAATGAAATATCTTTGCTGCTCTGCAGCAACATGCTCTCCACAGTTTCAGTTTCAGTTTCAGTAGCTCAAGGAGGCGTCACTGCGTTCGGACAAATCCATATACGCTACACCACATCTGCCAAGCAGATGCCTGACCAGCAGCGTAACATAACGCATTTAGTCAGGCCTTGAGGGGGAAAAAAAAAGGTGAATAAATAATAGATAAGCTTACACAAATAAATAAATAATAACTATAATTAAAAAAAAAAAAATAAAAAAAGGTAGTAGTAATAATAATTTTTAAAAAAACAAAAACAAAAAAACAATAATAAATAAATAAATAAATAAGATAACAATGATGATAAATAAGCAAACAGATGTAAAACATGAAGACACACATTCACATATACACCCACACATGCATAACAGATATGCACCGAACATGCAGTTTCACAGATATGAAAGCACAGTCAAATACATATAAACGTACATGCTCTCCACAGAGGCAGCAGTCCAAATTTCACACAGTGAAATCTGTCAAACCAGACAATTACTTTGCACCCATGGCACTGGTACAAACGAGAACTTTACCTCCTCGAGCGTGAGCTTTCCTCAGCAGACTGACGCGAGCGGTCTCCCCGGTGATGATGCATCGCCCTGCCGATTTTCCCGCGCTACTGTACAACTTTCCGTCCTTGAGGAAAAACATGTTACACAGGCCCCTAACAGACTGTGTGGTGCTGCTTGATATGCCGGGAGGAAATACGTCACGTTCTAAGCACTGCTTGATGATGAAGTACAATGTATCTAAGGAAAGCTGCAATCACAACAGAAAAAAAGTTTATGACAATAATATTAATAATATTGATAATAATAATGTGAATTTATACAGTGCCTATTCTCTAATAGGGCTCTAGTCACTTTGAAAAAAAAAAGGGTAATTTGTGGGTAATGTTCAACAAAAGAACGGTACCTAAAAAGAAAATCCCATAGTCTTTTCTTCCCACAGTATTCTTGATTGTGCATGTCCTGGCATGACTCAAAAATCAAAAACTTTTGTTTCTTATTCAGTAGATGTAAGGAAACTGATCCATTTGTTGTTTTAGTAAATATATAACCATTTGTTAAATTTTGCATTTATCACAGTCAATCACATCTGTATGGTAGTAGCTGGAGCAGCAGTGGCAGTAACAGTGACACCAGAAGTAACAAGACATGCAGTTTATGAAAATCAGAAAATCTGCACACAGTACAGTGTGACTCCTTGATGAATAAACCAACAAAAAGTCTTTTAGGCCTGGATTTCACACTGATCTCACCTGCTTCATGTTCTTGATAATGCTGGAGTGCAACCCTGCTCGCTGTTTCTTGCTTCCAAATTTTATCTTGGTAATATCAGACATTTCAACATCATCACTACTGACATCCTTGCGTGGTCGGCCTCTCTTTTTCTTTGGCAGCAAGGATTTGCCAGTGTCATGACCAACCTCAGCTGAAGATTCTGAAGAAGCCTCATGGTTTTTTAACTGTCTTTTGTCTTTAGAGGATACTAGTGATTGTTCTGGAGAGGAGTCCTGAGTTTTCTTTTTGGATGATGACTGCACTTTACCCTTAGATGACACTGAAGAAGTACATTTGGACAGTGGGCTTGTGAATTTTTTGGTAAATATCTCAGATGCCTGAGCTTTATAAGTTGCTTTCCTTTGACGACTAGATGAACGAATGGGCTGAGTTGTGGGACTCTTGCTTACAGAGGACTTGACTTCAGGTTCGTATGTTGCATCTGAAAATAAAAAAAGGATATCTCAGTCACTTTGGGGAATAAATTGTAATTACACATTTCTTTCAATAATATCGGAGAAAATCAATCAGAAGTCACAAGCACCTACCAGTATTTGAACGAAATTGCAAGCTTAATGATTTCATATTCATACACATATCTTTCCATGTCAATGCAGTTTATTTGGATAGCAGATATTCAAATTAATTGAAACTGAGAATGACAGCACACAAAAACAAATTTCATATGAAAAGTATATACTGATTAGATGTGTGAAGAACATGTTTGCCTGCTCTAAAGTGTTACTCTGTGAAGAACATGATTTTCCCCACTTTAAAGTAATCTCACAGCAACACACACAAAAAAGACAAAACCTCAATTGCTGAACTGACTCAAAGAAATTAACTCTTGATCAGTTGACGCTACTTATCACTGTGAAAATCCAGTTTGTTAGCAATTTTCTTTCCAGTGTTATCTTTGGTTATAGCTGAGAACACCCAGATTGTTTACAAGCTTCGTTTTTCTTTCTTTGGTTACCTCTGTCACTGTCATCATCAGCATCCATTCCTGCGTCGTCTGGAATCTCTGTCACTTCACTCTTCATCTGTACTCTATTCGATGCTTCTTCCTTCTCTTCCAGAATCTCTTTTTCTTTTTCTCTCTGTCTTGATCTCCCACATCTCCTTTTGAGTGTGCTGCTGCGTTTCAACCCTCCATGCACACGTGGATGTTTTTGTTTTTCCTGCTGACGGGGTTTCTCCACACGTGTCCCATCAGTGTCTGTCTCCAATGATTCTTCTACCCGAGAGGTTTGAGTGGATTCAACATTTGAGGGTTCAGGGAGGGTGAGAGGGATGGAAGGGTTGTCAGAGTATATCCCATAAGCAGCGGTGACCATCTCCACCGTCTGTTTCTCCTGGTCTTCTGTCAGCTGGACTTCTGTGTGTCCTGAGCTGGTCACACTGTACAGCTGGCTCAGCTTGTCCGGCACTGGAGCTTCCCTGCAACAGCCACTCTGCTGCTTTCTTATTTGTATACATGACACAGACTGGAAACAAAATGTTAGAGGTCCCGTCCTTTTGTGAATTCATGTCCACTGTGTCTAGCGCTCATCATAGGAAGGCAGGGCCTGATCTACTTCTGACATTTTAGCCATCTCTGACCAAAGTCAAGTACTGATTTACACCTTGGTGGAGTGAGGAATATGGGAGTTACGTGTTTTTCCCAAGAACATAACATCACGCTGAAACGTGGCCATGAACTCTGATCACTGGTGAATACTGGATCAGAAGTCCAATACCTGATTCTGCCATGGCACCCTAATACAGACTACAAACTTCTATTTGTGCTATCCTTCCAAACAGCTTTTAGTTCTTAAGAATCTTCCTCATCTTCTCTCCCATTTCTACCAACTGGAGAGAATAAAAAGGCATTTTTATTGCTCATGATTTCACAAACAGCTGATTCAATGGAAATGACCCACACATGGATTTATCTTATCACTAATATCATGAGACGACCTTCAAATGAAAGCACCTGTATTTGTGTATGTGTAATGGTGTGCTTCTGTGTATGTATCTATGTATGTGTGTGTGCATGTGTGTGTGTGTGCGTGCACACATGTGCACGTTTAAGTGCAACAGTGTGTGTGTGTGATGTTTATTTATATTTATGAATTCCCCCTCCTATTATCCCATCCCATCCCCTACAAAGCAAAACAAAAATATAAGAAAACTTAACTCATGGGTGCACTGTATGTCTCAAATCTCTGCCAGGAAACTTTTACACAAGTGGAAAAATGCACACATGAACACACACACACACACACACACACACACACACACAAAAATCAACAAAATTATTTCTGCTCAAAGAACATTTTTTTCAGCAAACTGCAGCTTGTATAAGTAGAAAAACGTTTAATATGACAGAAATATTACAAGAGTAAAAAGATATCCGTTTACCTGCCATGCACCAGGTAGTAAGGAGAGTAGACAGCCTCAGGGGGGAGGGCGATCCGCAAAGGAACCATAAATGCTTCCAGACAGTGGAACCAGAAGTCAGGGTACAGGCTGATGAAGCGAATCAGGCTTTTCTCTACGTGATTCCACCTGTCATCTGACACAGATCACCAGACCCAAAAAATCAATGCAACACTGTAATGTTTTCAATGGTTTATCTTATCATACAAAATGAGACAACTGTTAAGAGAAAACAAATCAAGATTTGAATCCAAACAGCATATATATATCATGTTGTTGGTTTTTGCCATATACTTTTTTTTTTTATGTATGTATACATATATGGACGCTTACAGTTGAACTGTAGAGGAAGATACAGGTACTAGAAACGAGATGCTGTCGCACCATCCTGGTCATCTCATACGTGGACCACACCACCAATGATTAGGTACGCAGTACCATCCAGCAACACACTGGCCCCAACGAAGACCTTCTCACAGCAGTGAAGAAAAGAAAGCTGAGATGGTCCAGCCATGTGATGTGATCTGATGGCCTTGCAAAGACTGTTGTACAAGGAACCGTGGAAGCAGAAAGGAGGAGGGGAGGACAGAAGAAAGAGTGGAACGACAACACTGAGGGGTGGACAGGGAAAGCGCTTGCAGAAACTCAGGCACTGACACACAACCGCAAGGGATGGAGGGAACTGGTGGAAATCTCATCTGGATGGTGCCCTGATGACTCCAACAGGAGTTAAGGGCAAAAGGCAAGGCAAGGCACATATATATATATATTTTGTATTTCTTTTTATCACAACAGATTTCTCTGTGTGAAATTCAGGCTGCTCTCCCCAGGGAGAGTGTGCCGCTACACTACAGTGCCACCCTTTTTTTCTTTTTTTTCCTACGTGCAGTTTTATTTGTTTTGCCTATCAAAGTGGATTTTTTCCCGTGGGTTCTTTTACATGTGCTAAGTGCATGCTGCACACAGGACCTCGGATTATCATCTCATCCAAATGATTAGCGTCCAGACCACCACTCAAGGTCTAGTAGAGGGGGAGAAAATATCAGTGGCTGAGCTGTGATTCAAACCAGCACGCTCAGATTCTCTCACTTCCTATGCGGACGCGTTACCTCTAGGCCATCACTCCACTATATAAAGAGAGAGAGAGAGAAGATACAAAAATATATCAGAGAGAGAGGGAGGGGAGACAGACCTATACAGAAAGATATATGCAGAGATACACCTCTTAAAAAAAAAAATAATAATAATAATAATAATTATCAACAACTTTTTATTAAATGTGTTCTGCTTTATTTCTTTAAAACCAGTGCTACAAAAAGCTGAAGTTCAATGGATAAGGAGTCAGAGGAAGGACAGAAAGTGAGACAAACGAAGAGAATTATGTGAGAATCAAACACAAATATCAACAAGTTGACCAACAAATAATAACAACAACAGAAAGTGTGTATATATACCCAGTGGGTTGACATGTGGAAAAAGCAGCAATGGGGAAACACCAGCTTGCTGTACATCTTGCAAGTTGATGTACAGGTCCTTGTTTCTCGTCACTTGGTTTTGCAGCAGCAGCAATTTCTCCATGGACCCATACCTGTGTATATCATAACTAGGGTCTTTCTTCTTCTTTTTCTGTCTCTGTGGGGTGCAACTCCCACATTCAATTGTATACTTAAGTTTTTACAAGTACAACTATTTCTACCCTGTCATGTAGGCAGCCATACTCTGTTTTCAGGGATCTGCATGCATGCTGCATATGTTCTTGCTTCCATAAACCACTGAATACTGCCATGGATTACATTATCTTTAATGTGCATAATTAATCTTCTGGACTGGCCAAATGTTATAAATAAATTATGCAAGCTACTAATAAAAGATGACACTTTTTTTCTCAACAGTGAATCTCATCACTATATATTCACAAAAATAAAAGTAAAACTACACACACACACACACACACACACACACACACACACACACTAATATCACTTAAAGTGGAAGACGTTAAGCTGAAGACTACTACTGCTACTACTACTACTACTACTACTACACACACACACACACACACACAGACACACACACAGAGTTATCTGTGAATAATTTGAACAATAATGATATTTACAAACACATGATTTGAAAACAAATGCTAGTTTCCAGTGCATTTCAACTGAAGATTTAGTTTATTCCTGTACCACTACTAAAGCAATTGCATGTTGTCATTCCCTGAATCCTGTCTGTGTATGGTGAACACTATATTTGTGTTGTTGTCTTGCAACAGGAACAGATGCAATAAACATGCAGTTTACTGAAAAAAAACTTTATAGCATGACTAAAATTAATCAGATAACGGTTGGTAAACTCTTACCCTTATTATTATGGTCAGCTGTGCATTATATTCAAGCATGCAACAGGGTTACGTTTCCTTTATGTTTTTGACACTCACAACATGATGTGTGTTATCTATGTTTTTGTGCATACATGTGTGTATTCAATTAATGAATACATGTATCATCATAATGTGTACTGCATAAAGTACATGAACAAAAGATGAGGAACGTGATGTTGTTACCTGCAGAAAAGGTTTAGAAAAAAATTGGTGAGAGTGGCTGATGATAAAACCTCCATGGTCACCGCTTCTGGAAACTGAGAATATGAGTCCAGAGCCACAACCACATAGACAAGCTTTTTTCTGGCTTGGAATGGGCCAAAGATCTGTATCTCCACCTGAAAGTAAAATACCCCAATGTATCCACCCTTGTAACAAAACCTGGGTAATCACACCACTCTCACTAACAGACTTTGAAATGTATATCTATCATTATAGTATTGCATTTTCTGGCATATTCTTGTCTCAATAGTGAAAATAGCTGCAAATCTTATGGTACAAGCTTGAACTTTGATCTTGCAGCCCCATTCATTATTTCTCTAAGATTATGCAATTGTGAATTTCAGTTTTCAGTTAAAATTAATTCCTTTTTTTTTTTTTACCTTGATTTTTCTTTCTCTCACCATTTTTTTTTTTTTTTTCTGAATAGCTATTCATCAATTTATTACATCAAGATATAAGTAAATTGTTAACAAGCTGCTGACAATACAATTGAAATGATAACCATTAACTGAATGCATTAACTGCACAAAATAATAGTCAACATCAATTAGGAAGGATGAAAGATACTTAAATATGTCATATATCATACCTTCTGCCAAAAATGACTGCAGACTTCTTTGGTGACAGAAAAGACATCTGTTGGCCCTGTTTCAACTTCTTGTTTTGAAGCATAAGGGTCTGTTATACTGAGTTCACTGAGCCCATCTTCTCCCTCATTTACATCGATATCATCAGCAGTTAGTCCATTAGCATCTGGCAGTTCTTCCTGAATTCTTGGAATTTCGCTGCTTTTGGAGGCTGAACTGTTGGCAGCTGCAATATGACTGGTCTGGGAGGTGGTGGCTGACTCATAGCCAGGTGGAAATAAGGCGAGAGACCGACCTGGGTTTTTGATGCGGGAGCTACAAACCAGACAATTGTGGATGGTGTTTCGCACGCCAGAGATGATTCCCATCCAGTAGTATTGGTTGGATACATATTCTGTTGTCTTTTCCATGCCATGATGTGAACCTGCACAGTTTTATTTCAAAGGAAATTACTCCAAGGTGCATATCTTGATGGGGGGAAACAAAACAGATAGGCAGGGAATCAGATGATGGGCATGCATTTCGACTTTGTGTGAATCCTTGAACAGCATCAGTGTGTGTGCATGTGTGTGTGTTGTGTGTGTGTGTGTGTGTGTGTCACTCTATATATGTGTGAGGGTGTGTGCATAAAAATGTGTGTGAGTCTGCACATGTATGTAATGATATATATACATGCACACGTGTGTGTGTTTGTGTGTGTGCATGCGCGCACATGTGTGTGTGCTGTGGATGTCCGTGTATGCCTGCATCTATGTGTATGCATAAAATGGTATGTGAGTACTGATACTCTGTACAGAGTGTGTGTGTGTGTGTGTGTGTGTGTGTGTGTGTGTGTGTGTGTGTGTGTGTGTACACTAATGATGACTGACGATATGACTGAATATTCGAGTAAACTGTGACACTGGCTTCTGGGAACGAAACCTGCCTCTCGAATCAAAAATAATAATAATAAAATCAATAATAATACTATATATATAATAAACAAAAAATATAAGCCCACCATCTTCACCAACATGTGCTTTGTTGATAATCTCTTGCTGCTCCTCTTCCGAAAACACCACTTTCCTGAGCACCTGCGTGTGGTCTGGCTCATCCTCTGGGTTTTCTGCTCCCACCGTCTCACTCTCTGTCAGTCCTTTGTTGTGTCTCGATCGACCACCCGTGAAGTATAGCTCTCCACTGCTGGTCAAAACAAACGACTTGGCACGCCTCCGCAATGCTCTTTTGTCGTTTTTAGTGTAACCCTTTGGAATTGTACCACTCTGAAGAAAGTGTTTCACTGCCTCCAAAGTGCAGCAGGAACCGCGTCCTTTTTCGTCTGAAGCATCAGCTTTCCTCGGCATTTTGGCCACTGTTTTGCCCCTGTCTCTTGTAAATTATCAATATCGAAAGTTTTTGCAATCAGTCTACTGTTTTATCAAAGTTAATGCAGCAGATGATGGGATTATTTCCTACGTGGACAGAATTTCACGACGTTTTCTTTTTAGCATCCATGTTGAAAATCTGGAACGTGAAAACTTCCTGTGCTCTGGTCCATACCATAAATTCAAAAATGGATAAATCTCCCCTTATCGAGAGGGGGTGCGGCGGGGGGAGTGGGGGGGGGGCAGCAGAAACTTCTGCTCGCCGATCATGTAGATGTTTAACACTGAATGATAATTAGGCTATAGAAGTCCTTACTCCAACAACTACTGATATATAAGCTTATGGGATTAAAAAGTAAATAAGGCTCAAAGCCCAGCATTTTTGGAAAGGTACCAGTGAGAATGGTCTCCAGCTGAGCAAAGAATTTTCTGTACGATTATCATAGGGTCTGTGATACCTTTGAGAAGGCATAAATATCTTTCATAAGTTAAAATTTAGTTTCACCTCAGTGTCTTTTTTTGTTGTTGTTTGGTCGTTGTTTTTTGCTTTAAGTGCTACATGCATTAAGTGTTTGTGTAAGCACTAAAAATGTTTATTTGTCATTATCTTAAGATTATGGTTAGCAATGCATTGTATGCATGCAGTTGCCAACATAGCATCCGCAAACATGTACAGATCTTGTGTGACATATCTTGTTCTGGTGACGAAAGTTTAAACAAAACGATTGTATCCCATCTTCTTCTTTTTTCTTTTTTTTAATTTTTATTTATTTATTTTTGTTTTGTTTTGTTTTGTTTGTTTGTTTGTTTTGTCGTTTTTTGCTTTATGTGCTACGTGCATTAAGTGTTTGTGTAAGCACTAAAAATGTTTATCATTTTCTCAAAATCATTATTAGCAATACATTGTATGCAGTTGCCAACATGACATCCACAAACATATACAGATCTTGTGTGGCCTAGCTTGTTCAGGTAATGAGAGTTTAAACAAAATGATTGATTGATTGATCAATGTGACAGTTTACATTGGTTTATTCATCAAGCTGGATTTTAGAAGAAAACAATTGATTCCTCATGGAAGATGACTTAATTAAACAACAGTGCTGTGGAGTCAATGTGATAAAACACTGGGATGGATAAATGTTTTCTTAAAATTGGAATTATGCACACACGCTATATGTGATACAACAGGCAAGCACAGCGGGTCCTAAACAGTTCGCAATTTTCTTAAATGTGATTATTTTCAGTGAAGTATATGTAAACTTTTTAACACATCAAGAAAGGGAGAGTTGGACACATTGGATAGGTTCGCGTGGGCAAAATGAATTAATTCTGCACATACCATGACCTGTGCTTCACTCATACTTCCAGACCAAGCTGGAACATAGTTTCATGGTGACATTCCTGCTCAAAGCACTGGCACCAGTTGGACCTGATCCTGACCAGGCGCGCCTCCATCAAGAATGTGCTACCTACCCTTACCTACCAGACTGAAGACTGTGACACAGACCATTCTTTGGTGTGTTGCAAATTCAGATAGCAACTGAAGAAATTCCACAGCACAAGACAGTCAGGAAATGCACGCATTGACACAAGCAGAATGTCCAAACTTGAACCTGTGGAGGAGTTTGCTGTCACTTTTGAGAAGGAACTTGGTGCCTTGGTGAGTCTGCAATGAAAAAGCGGGAAGAACTGCCAGACACCAACCACCGTATAGGCTTGGCTACCTTCGGAAAGAAGACTTCAAAGTCGCACGATCAATTGAACAGCGATGACTCCCGTCACAGAAGCCAAACGTGCCGCTCTTGTCGAGTACAAGAAGACTCGATCCCAACGAGAGAAGTCTCCAGATTCTCGGAGCTGCAAAGAACAAAGTCAGACAGCTCAATGTTGTGCCAACGAGTACTGGACTCAACTCAGTGAAGACATCCAAACAGCTGCCACAACAGGGAACACCAGGGGAATGTATGATGGTATTAAGAAAGCACTTGGACCAGTCCAGAGCAAGACAGCCCCCCACATATCGGCCACTGGGGAAGCAATAACAGACAAGAGCAAACAGATGAAGAGATCGTTGGAACACTACTTTGACCTCTACTCTTGGCAGAACATTGTATCCCCCTCAGCCCTTGATGCCATCCCGTGCCTGCCAACCACGGATAAGCCAGTCTTGGATGAGCTTAGCAAAGCTATTGACAGCTTCGCCACAGGAAAGGCACCTGGCAGTGATGGAATCCCGCCAGACTTACTCAAGCACTGCAAGACTGCGTGCCTGCCGACCACGGATGAGCCAGCCTTGGAAGAGCATAGCAAAGCCATTGACAGCTTTGCCACAGGTAAGGCACCTGGCAGTGATGGAATCCCGCCGGACTTACTCAAGCACTGCAAGACTGCCCTACTGCTTCTACTGCAAGAAGTCCTCATCGAAGGCACAGTAGCACAGGACATGACAGATTCCAAGATCATCACCCTCTACAAAAACAAGGGTGAGAGAAGTGATTGGAATAACTACAGAGGCATTTCACTCCTCAGCATAGTTGGTAACTTCTTCACACGAATTGTCCTAGTTTGCTTACAGCAACTCACCGAATGTGTCTACCTGAGTCACTGTGGTTTTTGTGCCAACAGATCAACGATAGACATGGGCTTCTCCCTCCACCAGCTTCAGGAGAAATGCAGAGTACAGAACATGTCCTTGTTCGTTGTTTCATTGACCTCACCAAGGCATTTGATGTGGTATGCAGAGAAGGCCTTTTCAAATTCCTGCCAAATATAGACTGCTCACCAAAATTGCAGAGCATTTTCAAATCCTTCCATGACAACATATGGGGACAGTGATGTTCTACAGCAGCATAACAAACCCATTCAACATACACAGTGGCGTAAAACAAGGCTGCATCCTCACCTCTATGCTGTTGGGGATCTTCTTTGCTGTGCTCCTGAAGCATGCTTTTGGTACTGCAACAGAGGGAATCTACCTTTGCACAGGCTATTCAACTTTGCCTACCTCAAAGCCGAAACAAAAATACAGGAAGCCCTGATCAGGACATGCTGTTTGCTGATGCTGCTGCAGTTGTGTTCATACACACCAGGAACTCCAGACCCTAATCCACCACTTCACAAAAGTTTTGGGTCAGGGTGTAGAAGCCCCACCAGTCATCACCATTGATGACTATGAGCTGGAGGTTGTGAACCAGACCATCATCAGTAGCAATCACTCCTTAGAGAAAGAGATCGACAAGAGGATTGGAAAAGCAGCCTACCTCACCAATCAGGTGTGGGAGAACTCAAAACTCTGTCATGACCAAGATGGCAGTGTACAACATCTGCAGCACACTGCTCTATGGGAGTGAGACATGGTCAACTTACACCAAGCAGAACAGATTAAATGCCTTCCACTTGAGGTTCATCCTGGACATATCATGGAAGGACAAAATGCCCAACATTGAAGTGCTGTCTCATACTGGCCTCCAAACCATATTCACTCTGCTCAGGCAGTGCAGGCTTTGCTGGCTGGGCCACGTCAATTGTATGGAGAAGGGCTGAATCCCCAAAACACCTTCTCTACAGATAACTGATGTCAGGCAAGAAGGACACTGGTAAAAAAGCTGCGCCTCAAAGATGTCTGTTAGAGGGATTTAAAGGCTCTAAAAATTGACACAGAGCACTGTGAAGTCCTTGCAGATGACCGCTCCAGATATACACTCTGACCGAGCAACAGGAATCAGGAGAAGAGTGATGTGGGCAGCAGAAGAAAAGCGGACCCGCAAAGAGAACACCGCAGTTTAAACAGCACAGTGTCATTCCACCATTGTAATTTGTGTGACAAAGACTTTCATTCTCACATCGGCCTGTTCAGCCACAGACAGTGCTGTACCAGTTGGGCTTACATGAACTGGGATTTATCCATTGTCAACACTGACCGACGGAGACCTATAAATAACACATCATTAAAATAACTGTACAAGTTTCAGTTTCAAAGCATCAAAGCATGCAGACTTACCTATACAAGCTACACAACATCTGCTGTTTGGAAAAAAAAAAAAAAAAAAAAAAAAAAGCAGATGCCTGACTTTCACATAACCATGCATATTGATCAGGCCTAATCATAAAATCATGCCAAAAAAAAAGTCATCTGAATTAAATCCAGCCTGGACTGCACAGACCTTTCTCCTGTGAATTCTATAGGATGTAGCAACTACTTTGTTGATGAGGGGTGAGTTCTCGCTCAAGTAGGGCGCAGTCGTCTTTCCAAGCTCTGTTCAAAATTAATTAAGATCGCTATTTTTGATTATCCGATTGTCATTACGACAGTGCAAAGGAGTAGACAAGCCCTCGACGATTCCAACGATATGTTTTTTAACATCATCTGAATTCTGGATCGGCGGGCAAAAGGCGCATAAAAAATGTTAACAACGGCGACATAATGGAGACTGACATGGGTACAGGTGCACCGATATCGTGTTGTGTTTGAAAGTGCTTCCCGAAATTGTGGACTCTGCTGAACGTTGGATTCTGTGTTGTGCAAAAAGAGTGTGAGGAGAAAGTGAACAGTGGAAGGAGATGAGTGAGCCGAGAAGTAAAAGAATATATTCTTCGTCAACAGAAGATAGTGACGTCAGTATTTGTGCTGAACAAACTACCTTCAAACAAGACAGAAAACGTCAACACATAGTAGAGCTCGCCAGCAGTGAAAAATCTGCCAATATGGATATCCAAGCCGTTCTCAACAAGATAGAAAAGCGTCTGGAGTGTCTGGAAGATTTACCGACGAGAGAAGACTTTACAAAGATGAAAGAAGAAATAAAAACATTAACAAATAATTTCATGGAAAAAATCGTTGTTTTGGAAGGGAAGGTGTTTGACATGGAGGCTGAGAGAGAAAGACAAGACCGGGAGTTGAGAGACGTGAAAAAGAAAAATGAGACGATGCACAATATCATCAGACAGCAAGAGAACAGAATAAGGGAGGTGGAGAAAGAACAAAATGACCTGGGACAATACTCCCGGAGGTGTCACGTGCGGGTGTTCCAAGTCCCAGAGAAAGAGAACGAGACAGCAGAGGACTGTGCAAAGAAGATGTGTTCTCTCTTTACTGACAGCGTGGGGGTGAATGTCAAAATAGCTGACATAGAGGTGGCACACAGGACTGGCAGGCGTGGCGGGGACAAACCTAGACCGATACTGGTTCGGTTCTTCGACCGTAAGAAGAGAGACCAGGTGCTGATCAACCGGCGAAAGCTGAAAGGAAAGGGCACCAGCATCGGGGAGGACCTGACGGCAGCAAACTACAAACTGCTGAGGAGTGCCATGAACCACTCGGCTACCATGTCCGCTTGGACCTCTGGCAAAACTAAAAAATGGTGTGATCGTGAAAATCAACATTCACACGGACTTAGATGACGCCTTTAAACGAGCCATGTCACCAGGTGATATCAGCATCGAAGAAGAAAACAGGTTGGTGTGATAGACAGATAACACTGATAATTCATGAACACTGGACTGAAACCAAGAGGGCTTTTTTTGTTTTTGTTTTTTGTTTGTTTGTTTGTTTTTTGTTGTTGTTTTTTTGGTTAAAAAAAATTTTTTTAGTGTCATAAAATGTATTAATTAGTATTAATGTGTATTATCTATATAATCTTGTCAAATGAGAAATGAGACTGGACTGTTAAATTTGTGGTTACGTATAAATAAGGCAGAATGATGACCACGAGGAGTGTTGAGGGGGTGTGTGTGTTTGTTTGTTTTTTTTTTTTTTGTTTTTTGTTGTTTTTGTTTGTTGTTGTTGTTGTTGTTGTTGTTGTTTTTTTTTGGGGGGGGGGGGAGGAAAGTCTGCTTAGTGCTGAGGGCGAGATAGTACGGGAAGAAGCTTGTGTTTGGGTGTGGCAGAGAGTGATGGAGAAGACTTAGCCGAGGACTGGAACAGCAATCAACTGTGAATTCTGAAAGGACGAATTTCTGAAGTGATTCTGAGTGTCAGTTTGAATAACAGATTCGAAGAGGTACGGGTCGAAACGTGCACTGTGTGAAACCAATACAAGTAAACTGAAATCTACAGACGGTGCGGCGTTCGATTTTATTCACCTTGGTCTATATTTTGTTATAGTGCTTGTGGTGTAAACTATTGGAAACGCTCTAGAATTGCTAATTTTGGTTTTGCTTTCTAGTTGTTTTTTTTTGTTTTTTTGTTTTTTTCTTTTCCTTGTTTTTTTTTTTGTTTTTTTTTTTTTCTCTCTGTTTGTTTGTTTTGTTTTTAAATTTTTATCTGTTCCCTCTCTTTGCGTATATGTGTGTGCGGTTTGAGTGAGTATGTATGGCGTGTGTGTGTGTATATGTGTGTGTGTGTGTGTGTGGATGTGTGTATGTGTGTGGGTGTGTGTGTACTCATGTAGGTGTCTCTATGTGTGAGTCTGCTTATGAGTGAGATTTTTTAATTTAAATTATTTATTTATCTTTATCTATTCATCTATTTATTTTATACGCGCGCGCGCGCGCGCGCGCGCGTGTGTGTGTGTGTGTGTGTGTGTGTGTGTGTGTGTGTGTGTGTGTGGCGATTAAGTTATTCTTAATTTCACAGGCTCAAATTTGACGCTAGAAAAGATACATACATGCATGCATTGTTGCATGATGCTGGTTTCAGTCAGGTATCTTACATAACTAAACTATGCCTTCGTGTGTCTTGGCGATGTTGAATATTTGTTGTTAATACTGTGAGGCATCACTCTGTATCCCTATATACACTGTTGATCAGCTGGCTGCTGTCACTTTCAGGATTTCAAGTGTGTGAGTGTTTTGCTGTTGTAGGTTTTTTTGTTGTTGTTTTTTAAACTCAGTATTATTAAGAAGCAAGTGTTTGGGTGTGACAGAGTGTAAAGGAAAAGACACCTGAAGACTGAATCCTGAACGAATGCAGTTTGACTCAATGTGAATAAGATAGTCGGAAGAGGTTCGTGTAATCTGTGAAATTGATATGTGCATTTTGTGTAATTGATACATGAATACTCAAACATACAGAAGGTATTGCGTTTTTTGTTTTCTCTCTCTTTCTCTCTTTTTTTTTTTTTATTTTTATTTTTTTTTTTTTTTTATATTCGTGTCATGAAATCAATTGTGCGCGTAGGGTGAACTATTGGAAATGTTCTAGAACCGGTAATTATGAGTTTGTCTGTTTGTTTGTTTTTGTTTGTTTGTTTTGTTTTTGTGTGTGTGTGTGTGTGTGTGTGCGTGCGAGTGTGAGTGTGTGTTTGTGTGTGTGTGTGTGTGTGTGTGTGTGGGAATGTGAGGTATGTGTGAGTGGGTTTTTTTTTTTTTTTTCGTTGTTGTTTTTTTGTGAGTGCGCGCGCGTGCGCGCGTGTTCACATGCGTGCGTGTGACTGTGAGGGTGTGTCGATGTGTGTGCATGTGGGTGAGTCAACAAGTGCGTGCATCAGTGTGAGTGTGTGTGTGTGTGTGTGTGTGTGTGTGTGTGTGTGTGTGTGTGTGGCCACTTTGTCATTCTTGAATGTCACTGGGTCAAATTAGGTCAAAGTAAAGATATATGTATGTATGTATGTATATATATATGTATGTATGCATTCAGACGCGTTGGGTTGTGCTGCTGCCCGGGCATCTGAATCGCGGACGTGGTGTGGCGTGTGTGGATTTGTCCGAGCGCGTTGGCGCCTTCTTGAGAGAGTGAAACTGAAACTGGTTTCAATCAAATAGCCAAAACCACTGTACTAAATGAAGTCCTTTTTGTGCATGTCTTGATGATGTTGTTTAACACGTGTTGTTATTACTGTGATGCATCACTCCATATATATTGTTGGTAAACTGGCTGTTGTCACTTTAATATTTTTTATTAGTATATTTATTTATTTATTTTCTACATGCACAGGAGTAACATCAGCGGTTGCGTGTGCATGATAAATATGCAATACTCCGCGGGTTTACAAAAGTGTTAATATAGAGCAAAATACCAATGTACAAACATATAGAAATGTATAAATTTTTTTAAATGCTAAAAGTACAGTTGTACCGATAACCAAAAATCTAAGGACATCAGGTTTGGATGGACGCGTACAGGGAGGACAGGTTGGTGTTATGAAATCAGCTCAGATGTTTTGATCTTGTCACGTAGTGCACGTTTTTGTGTGAGTGTGTGTGTGTGTGTGTGTGTGTGTGTGTGTGTGTGTTTTGCTATTGTTGTTGTTGTTGTTGTTTTGAGTGTGTGTGTGTGTGTGTGTGTGTGTGTGTGTGTGTGTGTGTGTATGTGTGTGTGTGTGTGAGAGAGAGAGAGTTTGTTTTGTTTTGTTTTGTTTTCCCGCACAAGCACGATTTTTCCCCCTGCTGTCCTCTACGGGACGGGGAGGGTGAAGGGGAGGGGGGAAGGGGGCATGGGGGGGGGGGGGGCTGGGGGGGGAGGGAGGGGGTGCAGTACAATGCCGGTGCGGAAGGTTGGGGAGGGTTGTGGCCCTTGGTTGAAATCTATGCGAAGACCATATTTTCCGTTTTGGTTTGCTTTTCGGTGTTGTCTTTTTAGGTATATAATTGAAAAAAGAAATGGAAGCTGTATTGCTACTTTTGTGTGTTGTTTTTAGTGTGTGTGTTGCTTTTTCTTCCTCTTGCAATATTTATGTCCCCACAGAAAGTTACATGGGGTTACTTCAGTTCATGTGTTCTGACTTCTACATGTTTACGTAAGTAACCGGGTATCGGTGAACTGATTTATTCATTTATACATGTATATTTTACTAATCCATGACAGTACTTGTGTTTTCATGTGCTAAAGGCCCAGCGAAACCCATCCGCAGAAGAATGTTTTGTCACTTTCAATATATTTTCTTTTTCTTTTTTCAAGTTACGTACATTTCACGCTTTATTTTTGATAATCATTTTTGTCAAACTTATGCTTTACGTCATGATAAACATAAACACGGCATGTCTGAAAAATACACAATGAAAATAAGGAGCATTAGTTTTATACCAGACAAGCAAACTAGTAATGTGTAGCTTTACAATATCATCTCTCAACTGCCAAGGTCTAGGTAATTTCCAAAAAAGAAGAGATGTATTTCAACATTTAAGACAGAAAAACTGTTCAGTGTATTTCCTACAGGATACCCATTTCACTAAGACATTAGAGCAACAGATTAGAACTGAATGGGGTTATGAATGTGTATTTTCCTCAAATAACAGCAGATCGAGAGGAGTGGCTATATTCACCTTCACCTTCACCTCTCCCGTAGTCTGGGTTCAGACCGTTGGGGCACCGCTGCTGATCTGGCCACCACCCCTCTCCACTCTTCACGGTTTTCTGATTTCCTCAGGGCGTCACCGAGCGTCAAGCCTGTCCACCCCCGGATGTTGTCTTCCCATCTCTTCTTCTGCCGTCCTCTCCTTCTGCCTCCTTGTACGGTGCCTTGCAGGAACGTTTTGGCAAGACCAGATGATCGGGAGATGTGTCCATACCACCTAAGTTTGCGTTTTTTCACTATGGACAGAAGGTCTTCGTAGGGTCCAATACTTTGCTTGATTCTGTTCTTCACTTCCGTGTTAGTGATGTGGTCTCTGTAGGAGATGCCAAGTAGTCTACGAAAGCATCTCATCTCGACAGCTTGGATTCTTCTCTCGATGTCTGCAGTCAGGGTCCAAGTCTCGCAGGCGTAGAGCAATATTGATATAACCAGGGAACGCATCAGTCTGATTTTTGAGCTGAGAGCGATGTTTTTGTTGTTCCAGATGGTGTTCAGCTTGTTGAGTGCCGTTGTTGTTTGGGCAATTCTCGAGAGTACTTCTGGTTTAGATCCTTCATCTGACACGATTGCTCCCAGATATTTGAAGCTGTGGACTGTTTTAAGCTTTTCGTCGCTGACTTTGATGTCAATGCTGATGCCGTTGGTGGTGTTAGTCATCAGTTTGGTTTTCTCCGCACTGATTTGCATTCCATACGATGTGGAGGCTTTGTCTAGATGTTTGACCAGGCATGCCAGTTCTTCTTCTTTTCCAGCCAGTCCATCAATGTCGTCGGCAAAACGTAGGTTTGTGATTGTTCTGCCGCCTATGCTGACTGTTCCTACATGCTCTTCCAGTGCGTCAGTCATTATTCTTTCTAAGAAGATGTTGAAGAGTGTTGGGGAGAGTAGACAGCCTTGTCTCACTCCGACTGTGGTTCTGAACCAGTCCCCGATGCTATTGTTGAGGTAGACGGCGCTGGTGGCTTTGTCATACAGGTGCTGTATCAGTCTGATCAGGTTGGCGTTGATGTTGTACAGATTCATGGTAGCCCACAAAGCTGCATGCCAGACCATGTCAAATGCCTTCTTAAAATCAATGAAGACGTGGTAGAGGTCTTGTTGGTGTTGATGGTACCTCTCACATAGCAACCTCAAGTTGAAGATTTGTTCAGTTGTGCTCCTTCCTGGTCTGAAACCTGCCTGTTCTTCAGCAATGATGTTTTCTGCTTGTGGTTTCAGTCTGTTAAGCAGGATCTTCAGCATGACTTTGCTGGGATGACTAATCAGGCTGATGGTGCGGTAGTTTTGACACTGCTGGAGATTGCCCTTTTTGGGAAGGGTGATGATCAGTGATTGTGTCCACGGTGTGGGCCATTCCCCTGTTTGCCAGATCTTGTTGCAGATTTTCAGTAGTACATCTATCATAACTTCACCCCCTGCTTGGACCAGTTCTGATGGGATGTTGTCCACTCCTGCCGATTTCCCTTTTTTCAGTGATGCTATTGCTGCCTCTATTTCTTCACGGAGTATGGGGTGACTACTGTTATCAGTGGCTGGTGGAACATTCAGTATTGTTGGATCACCTGTGGTCTGTATGTTGTATAGCTCTGAGCAGTATTCTGTCCATCGCTTTAGGATGTCTTGTTCTTCTGTTAGACATTTTCCATCCTTGGTCTGGATGTTGGACATAGTTCTACCTTGCCTTGTGTTGGTAAGTTCTTTCACAACTTGGTAGGCTTTCTTGCTGTTGTTTCTTGTCAGGTTTTCCTCTATGTCCTGGCATTTTCCTTCAATCCAATTCTCCCTTGCCTTCTTCATGCTTCTCTTGATTTCGGTGTTAACTGCTTTGTACTGTTTTGCCCCTTCTTCTTCATTCTTTTTCTTTTTCAGGTCTCTACGTTTGTCACACAGCTGTAGGATGTCGTCCGTGACCCAGGGCTTCTTTTTGATGCGTTGTTTTCCAAGAGTTGTTTGGGCTGTTTCAGTTACAGCTGCGTTGAAGTCGCTTACGAGTGTATCCAGGTCGGCGTCATCTGCATCGAGAGTGATGAGTGGCGCGAATTTCCCACCAATCATGGCTTGGAATGCCTCTTGTACTTCAGGATCTTTCAATTTTGTGGCTATATTACTGAACAATAATTTTGATTTCAAAATTAAAAAGACAATAAGGGATAAAAAAGGAAACTACATTATACTGGTGTTAAATACAATGGGTAGACATATAGTGCTCGTAAATATTTATGGTCCAAACAAAGACGAACCTGATTTTTTCGAAGAAATTAAAGAAAAGATTGTAGCGCTAGATGTCTTGGATGTGATCATTGCAGGAGATTGGAACCTTGTATTAAATCCAAGTCTCGATTATTATAATTATAAACACATTAACAATGCCAAAGCTAGAGAAGTAGTATTTGAAATGATTTCCCATTTAGAACTGGTAGATGTTTGGAGAGAGCTAAATCCAGAAGTTCTCCGATATAGTTGGAGGAGAACAAACCCATTCCAGCAAAGTAGACTTGATTTCTTTTTAGTCTCAGATACACTGATTACTTATGTTAGCAATGTAGATATTGTTTATGGATATAGAAGTGACCATTCCTTGATATTGACTGAACTCACCTTTAAGACTGAGGAGAAAATTAAAACCTTGTGGAAATTTAACTCTTCATTACTCAAAGATCATGCATACGTAAAACTTATAAATGAAACTATTGAAGAAATCAAAGGTCAATATGCAGTATTTCCATATGCAAGAGATAACCTGAACCAGATACCTAATGACAAGATTCAGTTCATGATATCAGACCAACTGTTTTTAGATACGCTTCTTATGGAAATCAGAGCAAAGTCAATTACATATAGCATACATAGGACAAGGGAATCAAAACAGCATGAACAAAAATTAGAAAACGAAATACAAAATTTAGAGAGAAAGTCACCCTTAAACGAAGGTGATCTAATACTGCTAAATGAGAAAAAATTACATCTAGCTGAATTTAGGAAAACAAAAATGGAAGGAATAATTTTAAGGTCTAAGGCAAGATGGGCATCTCAAGGGGAAAAAAATAGATAAATATTTTTGTTCTTTGGAGAAAAGGCACTTTGTAAGCAAACAGATGTTGAAACTGGTGACAGAAGACGGTAGAGTTTTATCGGATAGAGAAGAAATGTTAGAAGAAACAAAGACGTTTTACGAGGAACTTTATAAAAATAGAAATTGTAGAATGATAGATATCGATCTTTACACAAAAGTACCAACATTGAATAAAGACGAATCTGACGAATTAGAGGGACTGATAAGTAAAGAAGAAGCTTCGCAAGCATTAAAAAACATGCAAAACGACAAAAGCCCAGGAACTGACGGAATGACTGTTAATTTTTTTAAGTTCTTTTGGAGACAGCTAGGAGATTTTGTAATTCGATCACTAAATGAGGGCTTTACTAAAGGGGAAATGTCTATCACACAAAAAGAAGGACTTGTAATATGTTTACCGAAGGGGGATAAACCTAGGGAATACTTAACAAACTGGCGACCAATTTCTCTCCTTAATGTCACTTATAAAATTGGGTCAACTTGTATTGCAAACCGGATGAAAACAGTATTACCAAAACTTATTCACGAGGACCAGACAGGGTTTATAGCAGGACGGTACATAGGAGACAATATACGAACATTGTACGACATGATAAACTACCTAGAAAAAAGAAATCTGCCTGGTCTTTTAGTCTCCATAGACTTTGAGAAAGCCTTTGACTCTGTCAATTGGAATTATATTCAAAATGTTCTGAAAGCGTTTGGTTTTGGAAAGGATATTAGTCAATGGATACATACCTTTTATAATAATATCAAAGCCTATGTGATAGTTAACGGAAAAAGGTCTCGAAGCTTCCCCATAGGCAGAGGGTGTAGACAAGGGGATCCACTATCACCATATTTATTTGTATTGTGTGCAGAGATACTAGCGTGTAAAATTCGGGAAGATGAAGAAATTAAAGGGATACAGATTTCAGACGTAGAATTCAAAATAAGCCAGTTTGCAGATGACACTTCATTCACGCTTGACGGAGATAGAAAATCTTACAATAAGTTATTTGATACATTAAATTCTTTTGAAGAAATTTCAGGTTTAAAATTAAATATTGAAAAAACAGTTAATGTATGGTTAGGTAGAAATAAGAATTCAAATGTAAAATATTTAACAGAAAAACGTATGAATTGGAATCCTAAGAAATTTAAAATCCTTGGCATTTGGTTTATGAATGATCTATCACACTTAACAGAATTTAACGTAGAAGACAAACTAATGGAAGTTAGAAATTTATTCAAGATTTGGTCTAAACGATCGTGTACACCACTAGGAAGGGTAGCTATATTAAAATCCCTCATACTGTCTAAACTAGTGTACCTGTGGATGTTGTTACCAAACCCACCAGACAGTGAAATTAAAAAACTTCAGAATATGTGTTTTGAATTTGTATGGGACAAGAAGCCGGACAAAATAAAACGAATACACTCAGTTCACAGTATTGAAAATGGGGGCATTGGATTACCAAACATACACGCATTTATACAAGCACTGAAACTGTCCTGGGTAAGGAAACTCTATGTAGGAAATTTCAAATGGAAAAGAATATTACAAACCACTTGCCCGGAAATAGCTAGGTTAAACTGTTATGGCTCAAAGAGGTTCTTAAAAGATAATTATAATAACTTTTGGAAAGATGTTATGAAAGCTTATGACAGTTTCAACACACATACTGAACTAGATAACAGTAAAGAGTTATTAGCTGAACCCATCTTTTTCAATGCTAAATTTAGAATCGACAACAATCCTTTTCATTTTAAGAACTGGACTGCAAAAAATGCATTTTTCGTGCGTGATATTCTGGATGAAAACTGCCAGTTTTTAAGGCAGGAAGACTTTTTTAAGAAGTGGGGAATAAGAACGAATTACCTAAATTACCTTAGTTGCATTCAATCAATCAAAGAATACATCAGAAAAAGAAATATAATATTAGAGAATCATGACAACAATGAAAATAGTAAGGCGTTAAAAACCATTTGTGGGGTAAAAAAGGGAACACGGATTTATTACGATATCATCTTGGAGAAAAATGAAATTTTTGACATGAAAGCTTTTATGAAATGGGAAAATAGGTTAGGTACACAGATTGACTGGAAGAAAACATTGAAAAAGATAAATAGAATCAAAGAAATAAAAATGAAATGGTTTCAGCTTAGAATATGTCATGGAATTTTAGTATCAAATATCATCCTAAAAAACATGGGTGTAGTTGACGATGACAAATGCAATTTCTGTTATATTGAAAAAGACACAGTGCAACATTATTTATGGTTTTGTCCAGTTACGCAAACCTTTTGGCAGGACTTTAATAAGCTATTGAGAGAGAAATGTGAAAACTGTGAACGACTGTCATTGAACTTTGAACTGGCATTGTTTGGAACTGATGATAAAAATACAATGGATGATACTTTAGATTTAATGTTATTATGGGCAAAATTTTTTATACACAGGAGTAGAATCAATCAAATAAAACCAACTCTGCAAGCATTCCTGCTTGACCTCAAGTATAGATACAAGTTAGAAAAGCATATACACACAATGGAAATGAATTACTGTGATTTTGTTAAAAAATGGCTACCATACTCTGTGTTGGTAATAGAACATTGAGTAAAATGAAAACTGCCATCATAATACAGTATATGAATGATGCATGTTTGATAGAATTTTTAACAATATCAGAAATGAGTATACTGCAAAATTTGACATGTTTGTACATCAATTTTTGATAAAAGAAGTAAGCTGCCACAGGTAATGGATAACATAATTATAATAATCCTCTAATAACACACTTTATAAAAACAACAACAAAAAACAACTGGTGCTCCTTGAAACTATTTCAATATGTATACATGCCATGATGTGACATTTGGTATCTTGTTTATCTTGTTCTTTATTATTTGTTATTGTTCTTCATCTTATTATTACTATTATAAGTATTATCATATTGAAAAAACCCTTGTATCTCAACAGGAAAAAAAAAAAGAAAAAAAAAAAAAGATTTTGTGTAGGGTGAATGACGAGCCTGTGGATGTACACTTGAATTTCAAAATGGATGAATAAAGCTGTATTGTAAAAAAAAAAAAAAAAAAAAAAAGAGTTCCAAGCCTTAAAATATAAAGTATGTGATGCATATTGACTGCATCAGAGTCAACCAGCTTAGGTTACCTCCTGTGAAGCCCATATATCATCGTGCTTCAGACTATCAGCAAATAAATGTGCAGGTTATTTGGGATATACTCATTTTTCATAGAAGTGTCCGCACTTTTCAAAACCAATGACATAAGAGTGATCTTCACCAGTGCTGATCTATGGAAGAAAAAGTCAACACACAAAAACAAAAACAAAAAAGGCCATCATCTTGTTGGATAGTGATCTAGGTTGGATTGTAGATGGGGTTCACCTTTGCCTGTTCCATTTGCAGCCACACGCATGGCAAGCCAGCATGCTACATGACAGGTAACCCAAACTTGGGTGGTTCTCATTTTGACCTCAACAAGGCATTAAACAACACTGCTTGTGTGGTGCAAGTAGACTTTTTTTTGTGAAATCCACCCCAACTGTTTCAACCAACTGCATCTTTTGTAAAGATGGGTTAAAAACCACCAGCAAACTCAATTCAGTTTTGTGTGATTTTTTTGTTTAACTTTCTATGATTTCTGAAGCCATTCTGATTTTTTTTTTTTTTAAACTAAGAATATTTCCATTGTTTGATTAAATTATGTTGTTGGTTGTTTATTTCTCTGTGTGTGCATGCATGTGTGTGTGTGTGTGAATGTGTGTGTGTGTTGCGTAGGTGTGGTGTGATGAAGTCAAAGAATTTGAAAGGAATTAGTTTATATTGCAGGAGTAAAACCAACATTTTCCTCTTTATCCAGCTGGACACTCTTATTTCCAATGATAGATGAACACAATGCATCCATGTGCGCGTGCGCGCACAGGCGTGTGTGTAGGTGAGAGTGAGAGAGAGAGTACAGACACATTTTTCTTCAAAAACACTTTTTTTTTTATTTCGACACATATATCCATACATAATATAATGCACATTTTATTTACAAACCAGTAAACTGACAACATGAAGCTGATAACTAAATAAAATTATGTAGCTGATTAGTTAATATTATTACAGTCATGATTATTGTATTCATCAAGTGTATATAGTCAGAAAGAAATGACTTATGTCCAAAACAGTTAAAACTACAGTCTGGGTATGATTAATTGCAATTGTTTTTATTTACAGAATGTCATCTCTTACTATAACATGCACTGAACATCAATCCATCAACACAGAAACTTGTCATCAACAGAAGAACAGAAACAAATGACCCAGCTGAATCCATGTACCTGTCTCTATTCATTTCTACATTCTCGTATTGACAGCTAAAGGTATTGTCTCATAAAACCACACACACACATGCACAGATTCATTTAATTTTGCAATTCCTAAATTCATTCTTTTTTACAACTACATCCAAAATGTTACAAAATCAAACCACCACCTCTGAATGTCAACGCTATTACACAAAGATTGGATTTCTATCTGTTTATAATCTTCTTCTCTCTTGTGGCTGCAACTATGACCTGCCCTGTCTGGGTATCCGGAGTGATCTTCTCCCTCTTATAAGGTATTCAGGACTTAATTTCCACAAGTAGAAACTTTTTGGATTGTTGATTCTCATCTCTTGGCACGACTTATTTACACCGCAAGATCAGAGACAACAGCACTCAAAGTCACTGATGGAGAGGTAACTCCTATTTTGGGGCTCAACGATGCTCTGCTTCTGTGACTCGTGTACATGGACAAAGAATTGTCTGTGCCACCAACCAGCCCATTGCACCCAGACAGCCTCCAACCAAGGGTTCCAGCCAACCTCCAAAGAGGGTAACGGCCAACCTGTGATTATCCGCAATGGAAGGGTTGTGAAACCAAACCCAAAGTAATCTGACATTTGATTCAGACATCACACTTAAATACATACACATTTTCAATCAGTCAGAAATGAACAAAATGGCTCTTATTTTTTGGTGAACAATGAAAAAATTTTCATTTTGAAAGTGATTGCTACATTATTATCTGTGAATGTGATGAGAGAAAATAACATGTCACTTGATTTCAGTTTTCATTCGATATTTTTTTTTATTTCATTTCATTTCTTTGAGAAAGAAGTTGTATGTTCGCTTTCACTATGTCATGTCATACTGATTATGTCACAGTGTACTCTAATTTCCACCAGCCGCCGTGGCGAAGTGGTTAGCGTCACGGACTGACGGCTGGAAGGATGAGTGTTCGAATCCCAGCGGAGGTGTGTTTTTCGGCCCGTGGCCGGCTCCTACAGCTGTGGGCTTAAATGGGGAAACTGGGACCACACAGTCGAGTGTCATCCACTTCAAGGATGCGTCTTTGGGTGTGTTGCTCCAATTACCTGACCAACACTGCAAGTGTCTGTATCTCTCGGGCCTGGTAAATGCCAGGATATCATTATGACAGGAAGCGTAGAGTTCAGCCTTGTCACGCAGTCCCAAACCAAAATGGATCTCCATAGCAACATCATCATCCTCTTCCTCCTTCATCATCATCAATGTAAACAAAACAGTCTCAAAGTCTGTGGCCTTTCATGCCCTGCTCTCATGGTGACCTCACCCTTCCACTTCTGTGCCTGGGGCGAGTACTGTCAATGAATTCAATGTCGGCAGATTCATGGGGGGCTGTTGTTTGAGGGACGTGGTGGCAGTCTCCACTCTGGAAGGGATACTCACTCAGTCTAGCTCCGCAACTAAGCTATTATTGTCGTTAGTAGGGGGCTTAGTAGGTGGTGTCCAAAGTACGCTGAATCAGAACAGGCACCACTGAACACCACCGAAGTGACTCAGCAGCAGTGCAGGGTCTCCTCTGGTGTGTGGCCTCCTGGCGACCTAACATCGATGGTTCCCTGCGGACTGCCGACGATGGAACTGTGACAAACGAACCCGGGTGTGGTCGTGTATGGGGAAATCTAAATGAGTGGTGTGGGAGTAATGCCACTGAAATGGTGCAGATGATGGGACAGCAAAAAAAAAAAAAAAAGTACTCTAATTTCCTGGATCATCAGCTGAGAAAAAGGAGATCCTTGAAGTAACTGAATAAATGAACAGGTATGATACTGCCTGGTGCATACCATACTGACTTGTCAAGTTTGCTGCCTTGCATTATTGCCATGACTGACAGGAGACTGTGCATTCATCAATGCCGTGAACAAACTGTACAGCAACAACTGAAATAAGAACCAATTTGACAGAGCATTGTTTCCATTACACACTTGGACTTTTCACATATTGTGTAAGTTTGGACCTGATATGCTAGCCTGGGCCAGCAAATGAATGGCATTCAGATCAGCCTCAGACAAATTTGTCCCCTCTCCGGACAGACACTCCACGCCAAACTGCACTGGAACTGCATCATGCTGCTGCAACAGAATCTCCTGACTACTCCCAGCATGTGCCACTTCTGCTGTCGGCCGTGCTGACGACACAGTTAGGGGCAGAGACCCGTGAGAGCCTGTGACGCTCATCAGACGGACGGGGTGAGAGATGGGATGATGCAGCGAGTGGTGAGCTACATGGGAGTGGGCCACAATGCTGTTGGGAGGAAGGTGGGACATGTGGGACATGTGGGCTACAGCGGCACTGGAGGATGAGAGTGTGGCATGCGAGGTGGCCGTCTGTCCCCTGAAAGCAGTAGTGTTAGTCACTGATGTGTTCTGCGCCGACTGTTCATTTTGCGTCCAGTACATGGAAGGATCTTCTGTTTGGGACGGAGGCTTTTTGGTGGGCTTTCCATGAGGTTTGAGTTTTTGTGCTTCTTGTTCATGCTCTGCATGGTTGGTGAGATGAACGGTGAGATATTCTTTACGGAAGAAGGTTTTGCTGCAATAATCGCACTGGTACTTCCTTTGCCCTGAGTGTATCTGTTCATGCCGCTTCAGACTCCCTGCAAAACACACCGAGTAGCTTCATTAATAGTAATAGTCACTGTAGGTCATCAGTCCTGTTAAAGTTAATCTGTCATGAGACAGGAAGTCTGAATGAAAGCATTTGAATACATGTGGATGCTTTTGTATGCCCATGTTTTTGTATAACTCTTAACTGCCACCAGTGCACATTCACAAAGACACACAAACACATTCACCAACATATCCAAACACCAAGAATGTATAAACGCCTTGCACAAATAGTATTTGTGACACCTATCCACTCCTCCTCTCCTCAGATTTCAGAAGAAAAATTACACAACCCATACCGTAATGTTTTCACACTTCCAGTCACTGTTGCCTGCTTGACTGTTCATGTTTATTCAAATGTCTGATTTGTTCATTCATGTCAAACACTGGCGAAAAATATTTGTTTAAAATACTAAGAATCTTTCTCACAATCTGTCAACCCCCCTCACACATCATATGATATACACACATGCGCAAGCACACTTGCAAAAAAAACAACAACAAAGAAAGACACAACATGTGCATCTTCTTAACACTCCCTAACCCTTGGACAGGATAGAGAGACAGTTAACCAATCTAGTTCACAACATGCAGTCAACAGACTTACTTGCTGCAGTGAAGTGTTTTCCACACTGGTTGCATATGTACACCTTGGCCTGTACAGGGTGCTTGAACTCCTTGTGGCGATTCAGCCGATGCTGGGTGGAGAAACTACGACCACACAAGTCGCATGACACCGGAGTCCCTCTCCCTATGGCATGTGCCCTCAGATGATAATGCAAAGATGCACTGCGGAAAAACCCTCGCCCGCACTGGTTGCACCTGGAACAAGGACAAAGGATATACACTGGTGCTTTCATACATACTTTACATTACCATGTCAACCCCCAGTATCAAGTAAACATCCGCCTCCATTTTAGGTGAAAAACTGTGCACAAGGTAAGATATCTTTTAAAGGCGACGCCCCACTTTGAAAAAAAAATCATCATGAACTAATAATAATTCCATTTGCTATTTGTAAACATGTTGCTTTACAAAGCAGTGTTGGATGAGATCCAGAGATAAACATTAGAAAGCCTGAATGAGACGTCGATGTGTCAATGAAAAACCAAGTGAGTTTCAGTAGCTGTTTTGTTCTCACTCCTAGCCCAGCCAGTGCTGTACGGTGAAACTACATGGACTCCCGTGAACTGGTAAAGCACCCAGTAAATGCCCACCCCCATCTTAGGGATGACATTTGTGCAAATAAGAAGATGGGTGTCTACAAGGTAGATGACAGTATATATGTAGATAAGTGCAGTGGTGGAGCATGGAAATGGTGGAACATAGACATAGTGGTATAGGGATACACTTCCCAACTGCTAGGTCAATGATCTGATATCACTTCTCACTCTTCTGTCCCCATCGCCTCCATTTATTGCCCCACCATAACATGTTTCATGAATAATACATCTGGTTTGACTTTCTCCTCCATTTCATGTGTTTTTCACCAACTCTCCAATCCTACTTCTGTTGTCAAGCTTAGCATTATGATACAATGTTTGTCAAATTTTTTTTTTTTAAATGTACAGAAATGCTGAAACATTTTCAATGACCTTCTGACCTCAAGCCAAGCTCAAAACAAAACCAAGCCGCACTGAAACTGATCAAGCAGTTTGTGAGAAATCAGCATTTTCAGTTGCTAGGAAACTGCACAGGCAAGGTTCATTTTAGTTGTCCACATCCCCTTTGCACCACCAGCCGCAGTCTAACACACGCAATACACAGCATAGCACTGGTAGGGAAAATCATAATCATCAATCATTACAGAATAAAGCCATGAAAAAAATAATCAAACTACCCCTGTGTGGCAATAACTTCTTAAAAACTTACAGATATGGTTTAATTCCTGTGTGCTTCCTGTTGTGTACCAGCAGACTTCTGTTGGTAGTGAAGGACTTTCCACAAGTAGAACAGATGAACGGCTTGATGCCAGTGTGCTTGTACAGGTGAACTGAAACAAAATCTCCAAAATTTACAACGAAAGAGCGTGCAAGAACCTGAAACATGTCAAAGGGTTTTACATATACACTGGTCTCCATGAGTCACTGCTGAACTGGGATGACTTTGTCAATGTTTAACTAGAGTGACTGTATCATGGTTGACACATTCAGTACCATGTTTTCACCATCAGCACTGACCTAAATCAATATAATGTGCTGCTGGAAACAAAGTTGACTGTGGATTTTCTTTTCCCAATTACCACAAAAACTAGACTTGCTGTTATTTGCAGCATTTTAAAAAAAAATCAAATTAAGACTTTCTACTGTCTACATTACAGAACAACAAATGTCTCCATTTATCTTTTAAAAAAATCAGGGTTGATCTAAATCAATCCCCCAGTCAAGTGTATGTGGAAGTGAACAAGTAACATAATTTTTAAACACGCTTTCATTATTGCTCCAAAGTGTCTTTCACATAAATCACATTTCTGCACCAGTCACAAACTGATGAGGGAGTATTTCTTACTTTTGTAGGCCACAGTGCCGCCAATGTAAACTCCACAGAACTGGCACTTCTTTGCTTTCTGGTTGCGTGCATTGCTGGCTGAAGATGTTTTGTCCCCTTCACCACTGCCTTCCTTTGCCTCTGTTCTTTTCTTCTTTTCACTCAGCTGTCTGTCCATGTTCTCTGCATACACATAGTACGTATTCAAACCAGGTCCTAGCTTCACACACACACACACAAACACACACACACACCAGATCGGTCAGCAAAGTGTGACCACAAAGACATGCTATATTCCTCTTTCAAATGATTGCTTTGAAAAGATGAAGCACAACGACCATCAAGCTCAGAATATCTTGTTCAGACAACAAGAAACATGCGTGAAGGAATCATTTCTTCTTTTTGTCACCCGTAAACTTCACATCTATCTTTTTTTATGATTTAAATGCAGCGAAAGTTGACACTTCCATCCAGTAAGGTTTACCATAATTTTAACTGTACCACCATATCAAACCAAACACATTTTAGCTGGCAGAGAACAAAAATAACTGTTTCGTCTGACTGTGTGCATCACCTGCCATTTCTGAAAAAAAAACAACCCAACCCTGACATATTACACAACAGGGAAGAAAAAAACAAAGATTAAAAGAAAGGGAAAACAGACACCAAAATAACAAGTCACTCACCAATGATACATTTAACAGTCTTGATGATAGCATGGTCCATCAGCAAGCTTTTCAAAGCCTCACCAGTTGAAGAAGACTTTTTGTCTTTTGTAGGACAAGTGTCACTGTTGTTTACATCTGCCAGTGACAAAGCATCAGGTATCAGTAACTTGTCTTTCGCATGAAAAACTTTATTCATACATGTCTCTTTCCCCTCCTCTCTACATTTTCCTGAATTTTTATGTAAATAATGTAAGCATATTCTCTCACGTTGTGAGAAAATAATGTGCAAATATTCAAATGGTTATTTCATTGGTTTTACTTTAGACACTTTCTCATATTGCTTAAAATATGTGGTTTTCATTCCATGCCCTTAATATTCTTGTCCAGAAGCAGGATGAAAAGGAACTGTATATGTTTATTCATTTGCCCTCAATAAAGATCATTTTGACCAGAAAAGTTGTCTCTTGCATTTTTAATTTTACTTCAGTATATGAAATCAACTTTGTAATATATAGCCTGGCAAAAAACAAACTTACTTGGTATACCACTATATTCTATCCAGTGATCTCCATACCTTTGAGGTTTCACCTCTTAGATTTATAACTGAGCTAATGAGCACTACTCCTGAGTGACAGACAGCTTTATTGCTTCAAACATTCTGAAAGCTATAATTCCTTACTTCAGCAATGATCATTTCCAGTTTGCCTAAAATGCAGAAGTCATAAATGGTTAGTGTTCGACAAACTGGTCATGAAATGTGGGCATGCCTTTTCGTTTATGGTCTGAGACAGAGACAAAGCAATTTCTATCCACTCTACTTTATAAAATGGACATGCATTGAAACATCTTTATAATGAATGTACAAATATATATACAGATGTACATATACATATACAAACTTTCTTCTTATACTTCAATGATAATAACCAAAGCGAAGCAAAAATACCACTTACTGACTTCTGAGGCCGTTATTGCACTTGCATCAAGTTTCGGAATTTTCTGAAACCCACAATTCATGATCTCTGAAAACAACCACAGAAACTTGTGATAGTCTTCAAAACATGACTGCAAAATGATTTTTTTGTAATCAATCTTTTACTGGAGAAGTGTTACATAAAGAGTACATAAGTACAAAGTTCATGAGTTACTACTCAATATCACAATGGTTTCAGCTTATATAGGACACAACCTACAAAGTTCTTGCTGCTAATCACTGATCAACTACAATTCTAGACTGAACTAACATTTCTCATGGAACTGAAACCATCATTTCACCTTTCTTATGACATCCCACTTTTTGCTAGCACAGATCTCTGGATATACCCACTACAAACGTTTGAGTGGGTGGTGGTGGGGTAGTTGCAGAGTGGGTGTGTGGGAGGAGTTTGAGCTCACTATGGTGGCAAAGCATAAATAGCCACAGACTTGAAATATTTTTATCCAACATTTCCAATCAACAGAAGTATGGTGTGTGCAAAAGTTGCATACATGCAAGCCCCTCCCCCCACTGGGTTACATGAAATTAATTCCTTGCCCTGCCTTGTCTCACAAAAGAATAATGATGTAAATTTATCTCCATATGCTTCTCTGTTCTTTGTCACAGACGTGTGAAGAAAAATGTCACAGTAAATGACCCCAAAACTGACTGACCCCTTCAGAGTAGTAGGAGCGGATCTTGTCCACCCGCTCCTGGATGACGGGGTTACGGTGCAGCACAGGGGCCGTGCACAGGGACTCCTTCATGCAGCACCCCAGCACATGGGTCAGCACGTCGAACGTCATGCCCGACCAGAAATACTTCTGCCGCAGTCTGGCCTGGGTGTCCTGCTGGCTGAGGTGCTGGCCGTTCTCTGGCAGAGAAGAAATCAGAGAATGCTGTGTCAGTGTGTCACAGGAACTGTCTAATTCTGTTACTCAGAAAGCAGAATGCAGCCACTGCACGGGGATCACAATCAAACAAGGCTGCAATTTGCACAATCCGCGCCGTTCTCTGGCAGAGGAAGCAAGCCGCATGTTTTGAAATCTTGAGTTACAGATACTTCTTCTTCTTCTTCTGCGTTCGTGGGCCGCAACTCCCACGTTCACTTGTATGCACACGAGTGGGCTTTTACATGTATGACCGTTTTTACCCCGCCATGTAGGCAGCTATACTCCGTTTTCGGGGGTGTGCATGCTGGGTTTCTTCTTGTTTCCATAACCCACCGAATGCTCACATGGATTACAGGATCTTTAACGTGCGTATTTGATCTTCTGCTTGCATATACACACGAAGGGGGTTCAGGCACTAGCAGGTCTGCACATATGTTGACCTGGGAGATCGGAAAAATCTCCACCCTTCACCCACCAGGCGCCATCACTGTGATTTGAACCCAGGACCCTCAGATTGACAGTCCAACGCTTTAACCACTTGGCTATTGTGCCCGTCGAGTTACAGATACAAGTCCTAAGGTTTCCAAACTTATGCACACAGGGGACCTTAGTTTTGGAAATCTCTTCCACAAAATACTGGTGTATACAGACTTTGTTTTTCCACTTCTATGTCCTCGTATGCTCTTGTGTGGTATAATGCACTGTCGTATGTGTACTGTTTCATGTGAGGCGCTTAGAGCATCACTGTGAGAAACAACAGTCAAAAAGACAAACCACCTCAAACATCATTTACATTCCATTCTTTAAGAAACACTGCACAGTCATGCACACAAAAAGGCATACAAGCCTGGATTTATGAAACAAAAATGTATGAGTATTCTCAACACAAAAAGGAAAAAAGAAAGGATACACAATTGTTAGAATTTTCAACAATATCAATATCATGTCATATGTCAAGAAAAGTGGAAGGGACTTGTAGGCCCCCATACCGAAGGTACCATTTTCATTTTGACACAGATTTGGAATGACACCATAAAAAATATATGGCAGCAGACGCAGCCAACAATAAACATCTTAACACTCACCAAGATTTGGAACAATGCAATAACAATACATGGCAATGAACACACTTAACATTACACATCTGAACACTAACCAATATGAGCCTCCTCAATGGCTGATTGCTTCAAACTCTCAGAGAACAGAACTTGTCGAGGGTCGGTCATTCTCTGGGTCTGGTAGTACAAAGACCCCTTGATGATTGTGAAGGACTGTGAACGATGTTGGATCTGCTGCTGCTGCTGGGAGGTGGTGGTGGGAGGGAAGGTGCCGTCAGTCAGGTACTGGATCAGGTCTTCATAGCTGCTCTCCTCTTCTTCGTCCTAGGACATGAAGGTAAGACTTTTCTGTTCAAAGGAAATTTTCTATCTAAAATTACGTTTAATTACACATACTTACCGTGACCCAACTAGTGCAGACTCTGGCAGGGGTCTGACATTCCTGTCCTGTGCAAACTACTATCCGCCTATGCGGAGAAAACGAAACTACGGCCGATAACCTCCCGGAAGTAGGTAACCTCCCCTTTGTCCCGCTGGCTAGCGCCCTCTTTTTCCATGACTCCTGTTCCTGTGCTCTTCATACGGCTAAGTTTTTTTGTATTTTCTGCCTGTCTCACAAATGATCACTCATGTAACGCTGCATGGGTCAGAGACCCAGGCTTTGTTTGACGCACAACCAACAGATCTGGGGGATTCTGGTGAACAGTTCTGTGTGGTGCCCCAGTGACTCTTCACACAGTTAAGGGAAAATAAGGAAGAATAAGAAAGAAGAACACAGCATGGCAACTCAGAAAAGAAAAAATCAGGAGGAAAATTGCCTATTTCCAAAAGCATTCTTCTTCTTATTTATTTATCTATTTATTTATTCATTTATCTATGTATCAATTTTTAACAAGTATGCATAAAGTACCAATCAAACTTCCAATTCATGCCAGACTGATCTCATTTCACTAAGGTTCAGCAGTGAAGGGGTTAAACTGCATGGTCCTACCTCAGATATGTGAGGCTCCTCCTCCTCCCTGCCTTCCGCTGTGGTAATAGACTTGCTGGGAATGTGGACCTCAGGCAATCTGCCCAGGGGGTTGTGGAGGATGCACTCAGGGCAAGAGTGGATGAAGGCGTCAAGGTCCAGGCTCATTCCGTTCCAGAAAACGTTCAGGTCGTTCAGGTACTTCAGCACACTGATCCTTCCATGATGCACCTCTGGATGAGCACACGCACGCACACGCATACACACACAATTGAACATGCACACATACATACACACACACACATTTGCACACATACACGAACTCACTCACACACACACACACACACACACACACACAAAGTGAACATTGTTTCACAAACACTCAAAAACCACCCTGCAGTTATTTATTTTTATCTGGAAGGTTGTTTCGACTTATCTCAATATCATTTGGACTGATGGATATAATTTTTTTATAATTTTTTTTTAATCAACCATTCTGACAACGAACATGTGTTTAAGGTCAAAAGGTGCATTTGAGCTTGTTTCTGAACTGACTTAGTGAAATTTGACATTCTGATGCACCACAATAAATTCTTTCTGACTGATGAATGTGGACTTGAGGTCAAGGTTACAGCAGGGGTATTCTGCTTTTTCTATGTGGATTGCTTTCCACCCCCAACCCCTGATTTGACCAAGAAATAGGAACACGTAAATGCAGGAAATGAAACACAAATCTATGAAGAAAGACAACATCAAAGCATGAAAGCAAAAAAATTGTTCCCCCAGTTATCAGTCTTAGATGCTAACCACTCTGATGATAAATGAAATATCTTTGCTGCTCTGCAGCAACATGCTCTCCACAGTTTCAGTTTCAGTTTCAGTAGCTCAAGGAGGCGTCACTGCGTTCGGACAAATCCATATACGCTACACCACATCTGCCAAGCAGATGCCTGACCAGCAGCGTAACCCAACGCGCTTAGTCAGGCCTTGAGGGAAAAAAAAAAAGGTGAATAAATAATAGATAAGCTTACACAAATAAATAAATAAATAATAACTATAATGTAAAAAATAAAAAAAAAAAAAAGGTAGTAGTAATAATAATAAAAATTTTAAAAAATTTTTAAAAATTAATAACAATCAGGCATGCCACCAAGGCAGGAAAAAAAAAGAGGAAAATCAGACAACAACAAAAAATGCAGCTGAAATTGGAAAAAAAAAAAAGAGGATTTTTTTTTCCTGTGGACTGAACCCACAACAGTGTCAAAAATAAAAGACTAATTAATACAGACATGGATTTTCTCAATTAGTGTAACTGTTTACTCCCCCCCCCCTCCCCATCTTTAGAACGAGGCTTAACATGGTACAATCCCCCCCCCCCCCCACCCCCCCAAAAAAAGGGTGGGGAGGGGGAGATCCGGGGGCATGCTCCTCCGGGGAAATTTGACATTTTGAACACGAATTAGCCATATATATATAAAATCAGAGTAAGAACACATAACAACAAAACACATGGAATGGGCTTGCAAGGGTTGCTCCAACTGACTTTTTAGTGTCTATTGATTAGTATATAGTCTATATAGACACTAAAAAGTCAGTTGGAGCAATCCTTGCAAGCCCATTCCATGTGTTAGAATTTACCTGGAAAAATTAGTATTGTTACTGTAAGGGGCAAACTGGGTGTGAGAAAAGCACACAGAACATTACAAAGAAACGCTGTTAGTATGATAAAAAATGATCATGCATGAATTATAGCCTTACCGGACCACCAATCCACAGGTAAATTTATCCAACAGCAAAATGTCATTCAGCAAAGTTAAGTCATCCAAACAGGTCTGTCCCAGAAACAGGAAAACTTTTAGTTTTACTCTGGATGTAGTTGTAAAACAGGTGACGAACCCTCGACTGGAATATTTGATTTCGCTGTCGCACACAGTGCAGTACGCATAGCCATCTTTCTCGGTCTTCCGTATCACCTCGCCAACTCGCTGATCTTCAACAGTTTTGTCCACCCATTCCCATCTCCATTTGTTCTTTGAATCTCGATCAAAAGAAGATGTTTTAGCTGTCCGTTCAATGAAAACAGGCCTTGGCATTGACCATTTGTGTGAGTCGTTCACTGTAGCCTAGATCTACGTCGCTGTAGCCTAGAGTAAGCCGGTCAACAAACGAGACTTCCCGCGAAGCGGAGGTGAATTCTGGGATAGGCCTACTATGATAATCATTGATTGGAAACCGGTGCAGAGCCAAAAATGACCCCCGCCTTCCAGAATTTATTGAAATGTGTCGCTCCGCGGAAATCAAAGTTTCGTGCGGCGGAATCATCTTCACTGGCGGCGGATCGATATTTTGAACGGCTGATTTGTAATGAACCACGGCGATTTTCCGCCTAACGGCGGAAAAGTATCATGCTTGAACAACAATAAATAAATAAATAAATAAGATAACAATGATGATAAATAAGCAAATAGATGTAAAACATGAAGACACACATTCACATATACACCCACACATGCATAACAGATATGCACCGAACATGCAGTTTCACAGATATGAAAGCACAGTCAAATACATATAAACGTACATGCTCTCCACAGAGGCAGCAGTCCAAATTTCACACAGTGAAATCTGTCAAACCAGACAATTACTTTGCACCCATGGCACTGGTACAAACGAGAACTTTACCTCCTCGAGCGTGAGCTTTCCTCAGCAGACTGACGCGAGCAGTCTCCCCGGTGATGATGCATCGCCCTGCAGATTTTCCCGCGCTACTGTACAACTTTCCGTCCTTGAGGAAAAACATGTTACACAGGCCCCTAACAGACTGTGTGGTGCTGCTTGATATTCCGGGAGGAAATACGTCGTGTTCTAAGCACTGCTTGATGATGAAGTACAATGTATCTAAGGAAAGCTGCAATCACAACAGAAAAAAAGTTTATGACAAAAATATTAACAATATTGATAATAATAATGTGAATTTATACAGTGCCCTATTCTCTAATAGGGCTCTAGTCACTTTGAAAAAAAAGGGGGTTATTTGTGGGTAATGTTCAACAAAAGAACGGTACCTAAAAAGAAAATCCCATAGTCTTTTCTTCCCACAGTATTCTTGATTGTGCATGTCCTGGCATGACTCAAAAAAACAAAAACTTTTGTTTCTTATTCAGTAGATGTAAGGAAACTGATGCATTTGTTGTTTTAGTAAATATATTTATAACCATTTGTTAATTTTGCATTTATCACAGTCAATCACATCTGTATGGTAGTAGCTGGAGCAGCAGTGGCAGTAACAGTGACACCAGAAGTAACAAGACATGCAGTTTATGAAAATCAGAAAATCTGCACACAGTACAGTATGACTCCTGGATGAATAAACCAACAAAAAGTCTTTTAGGCCTGGATTTCACACTGATCTCACCTGCTTCATGTTCTTGATAATGCTGGAGTGCAACCCTGCTCGCTGTTTCTTGCTTCCAAATTTTATCTTGGTAATATCAGACATTTCAACATCATCACTACTGACATCCTTGCGTGGTCGGCCTCTCTTTTTCTTTGGCAGCAAGGATTTGCCAGTGTCATGACCAACCTCGGCTGAAGATTCTGAAGAAGCCTCATGGTTTTTTAACTGTCTTTTGTCTTTTGAGGATACTAGTGATTGTTCTGGAGAGGAGTCCTGAGTTTTCTTTTTGGATGATGACTGCACTTTACCCTTAGATGACACTGAAGAAGTACATTTGGACAGTGGGCTTGTGAATTTTTTGGTAAATATCTCAGATGCCTGAGCTTTATAAGTTGCTTTCCTTTGACGACTAGATGAACGAATGGGCTGAGTTGTGGGACTCTTGCTTACAGAGGACTTGACTTCAGGTTCGTATGTTGCATCTGAAAATAAAAAAAGGATATCTCAGTCACTTTGGGGAATAAATTGTAATTACACATTTCTTTCAATAATATCGGAGAAAATCAATCAGAAGTCACAAGCACCTACCAGTATTTGAACGAAATTGCAAGCTTAATGATTTCATATTCATACACATATCTTTCCATGTCAATGCAGTTTATTTGGATAGCAGATATTCAAATTAATTGAAACTGAGAATGACAGCACACAAAAACAAATTTCATATGAAAAGTATATACTGATTAGATGTGTGAAGAACATGTTTGCCTGCTCTAAAGTGTTACTCTGTGAAGAACATGATTTTCCCCACTTTAAAGTAATCTCACAGCAACACACACAAAAAAGACAAAACCTCAATTGCTGAACTGACTCAAAGAAATTAACTCTTGATCAGTTGACGCTACTTATCACTGTGAAAATCCAGTTTGTTAGCAATTTTCTTTCCAGTGTTATCTTTGGTTATAGCTGAGAACACCCAGATTGTTTACAAGCTTCGTTTTTCTTTCTTTGGTTACCTCTGTCACTGTCATCATCAGCATCCATTCCTGCGTCGTCTGGAATCTCTGTCACTTCAATCTGTACTCTATTCGATGCTTCTTCCTTCTCTTCCAGAATCTCTTTTTCTTTTTCTCTCTGTCTTGATCTCCCACATCTCCTTTTGAGTGTGCTGCTGCGTTTCAACCCTCCATGCACACGTGGATGTTTTTGTTTTTCCTGCTGACGGGGTTTCTCCACACGTGTCCCATCAGTGTCTGTCTCCAATGATTCTTCTACCCGAGAGGTTTGAGTGGATTCAACATTTGAGGGTTCAGGGAGGGTGAGAGGGATGGAAGGGTTGTCAGAGTATATCCCATAAGCAGCGGTGACCATCTCCACCGTCTGTTTCTCCTGGTCTTCTGTCAGCTGGACTTCTGTGTGTCCTGAGCTGGTCACACTGTACAGCTGGCTCAGCTTGTCCGGCACTGGAGCTTCCCTGCAACAGCCACTCTGCTGCTTTCTTATTTGTATACATGACACAGACTGGAAAAAAAATGTTAGAGGTCCTGTCCTTTTGTGAATTCATGTCCACTGTGTCTAGCGCTCATCATAGGAAGGCAGGGCCTGATCTACTTCTGACATTTTAGCCATCTCTGACCAAAGTCAAGTACTGATTTACACCTTGGTGGAGTGAGGAATATGGGAGTTACGTGTTTTTCCCAAGAACATAACATCACGCTGAAACGTGGCCATGAACTCTGATCACTGGTGAATACTGGATCAGAAGTCCAATACCTGATTCTGCCATGGCACCCTAATACAGACTACAAACTTCTATTTGTGCTATCCTTCCAAACAGCTTTTAGTTCTTAAGAATCTTCCTCATCTTCTCTCCCATTTCTACCAACTGGAGAGAATAAAAAGGCATTTTTATTGCTCATGATTTCACAAACAGCTGATTCAATGGAAATGACCCACACATGGATTTATCTTATCACTAATATCATGAGACGACCTTCAAATGAAAGCACCTGTATTTGTGTATGTGTAATGGTGTGCTTCTGTGTATGTATCTATGTATGTGTGTGTGCATGTGTGTGTGTGTGCGTGCACACATGTGCACGTTTAAGTGCAACAGTGTGTGTGTGTGATGTTTATTTATATTTATGAATTCCCCCTCCTATTATCCCATCCCATCCCCTACAAAGCAAAACAAAAATATAAGAAAACTTAACTCATGGGTGCACTGTATGTCTCAAATCTCTGCCAGGAAACTTTTACACAAGTGGAAAAATGCACACATGAACACACACACACACACACACACACACACAAATCAACAAAATTATTTCTGCTCAAAGAACATTTTTTTCAGCAAACTGCAGCTTGTATAAGTAGAAAAACGTTTAATATGACAGAAATATTACAAGAGTAAAAAGATATCCGTTTACCTGCCATGCACCAGGTAGTAAGGAGAGTAGACAGCCTCAGGGGGGAGGGCGATCCGCAAAGGAACCATAAATGCTTCCAGACAGTGGAACCAGAAGTCAGGGTACAGGCTGATGAAGCGAATCAGGCTTTTCTCTACGTGATTCCACCTGTCATCTGACACAGATCACCAGACCCAAAAAATCAATGCAACACTGTAATGTTTTCAATGGTTTATCTTATCATACAAAATGAGACAACTGTTAAGAGAAAACAAATCAAGATTTGAATCCAAACAGCATATATATATCATGTTGTTGGTTTTTGCCATATACTTTTTTTTTTTATGTATGTATACATATATGGACGCTTACAGTTGAACTGTAGAGGAAGATACAGGTACTAGAAACGAGATGCTGTCGCACCATCCTGGTCATCTCTTACGTGGACCACATCACCAATGACTAGATACGCAGTACCATCCAGCAACACACTGGCCCCCACGAAGACCTTCTCACAGCAGTGAAGAAAAGAAAGCTGAGATGGTCCAGCCATGTGATGTGATCTGATGGCCTTGCAAAGACTGTTGTACAAGGAACCGTGGAAGCAGAAAGGAGGAGGGGAGGACAGAAGAAAGAGTGGAACGACAACACTGAGGGGTGGACAGGGAAAGCGCTTGCAGAAACTCAGGCACTGACACACAACCGCAAGGGATGGAGGGAACTGGTGGAAATCTCATCTGGATGGTGCCCTGATGACTCCAACAGGAGTTAAGGGCAAAAGGCAAGGCAAGGCACATATATATATATATTTTGTATTTCTTTTTATCACAACAGATTTCTCTGTGTGAAATTCAGGCTGCTCTCCCCAGGGAGAGTGTGCCGCTACACTACAGTGCCACCCTTTTTTTCTTTTTTTTCCTACGTGCAGTTTTATTTGTTTTGCCTATCAAAGTGGATTTTTTCCCGTGGGTTCTTTTACATGTGCTAAGTGCATGCTGCACACAGGACCTCGGATTATCATCTCATCCAAATGATCAGCGTCCAGACCACCACTCAAGGTCTAGTAGAGGGGGAGAAAATATCAGTGGCTGAGCTGTGATTCAAACCAGCACGCTCAGATTCTCTCACTTCCTATGCGGACGCGTTACCTCTAGGCCATCACTCCACTATATAAAGAGAGAGAGAGAGAAGATACAAAAATATATCAGAGAGAGAGGGAGGGGAGACAGACCTATACAGAAAGATATATGCAGAGATACACCTCTTTAAAAAAAAATAAATAATAATAATTATCAACAACTTTTTATTAAATGTGTTCTGCTTTATTTCTTTAAAACCAGTGCTACAAAAAGCTGGAGTTCAATGGATAAGGAGTCAGAGGAAGGACAGAAAGTGAGACAAACGAAGAGAATTATGTGAGAATCAAACACAAATATCAACAAGTTGACCAACAAATAATAACAACAACAGAAAGTGTGTATATATACCCAGTGGGTTGACATGTGGAAAAAGCAGCAATGGGGAAACACCAGCTTGCTGTACATCTTGCAAGTTGATGTACAGGTCCTTGTTTCTCGTCACTTGGTTTTGCAGCAGCAGCAATTTCTCCATGGACCCATACCTGTGTATATCATAACTAGGGTCTTTCTTCTTCTTTTTCTGTCTCTGTGGGGTGCAACTCCCACATTCAATTGTATACTTAAGTTTTTACAAGTACAACTATTTCTACCCTGTCATGTAGGCAGCCATACTCTGTTTTCAGGGATCTGCATGCATGCTGCATATGTTCTTGCTTCCATAAACCACTGAATACTGCCATGGATTACATTATCTTTAATGTGCATAATTAATCTTCTGGACTGGCCAAATGTTAGAAATAAATTATGCAAGCTACTAATAAAAGATGACACTTTTTTTCTCAACAGTGAATCTCATCACTATATATTCACAAAAATAAAAGTAAAACTACACACACACACACACACACACACACACATACACACACACTAATATCACTTAAAGTGGAAGACGTTAAGCTGAAGACTACTACTGCTACTACTACTACTACTACTACTACACACACACACACACACACACACACTCACACACACACACACACACACACACACACACACACACACACACACACAGTTATCTGTGAATAATTTGAACAATAATGATATTTACAAACACATTTTTTGAAAACAAATGCTAGTTTCCAGTGCATTTCAACTGAAGATTTAGTTTATTCCTGTACCACTACTAAAGCAATTGCATGTTGTCATTCCCTGAATCCTGTCTGTGTATGGTGAACACTATATTTGTGTTGTTGTCTTGCAACAGGAACAGATGCAATAAACATGTAGTTTACTGAAAAAAAACTTTACAGCATGACTAAAATTAATCAGATAACGGTTGGTAAACTCTTACCCTTATTATTATGGTCAGCTGTGCATTATATTCAAGCATGCAACAGGGTTACGTTTCCTTTATGTTTTTGACACTCACAACATGATGTGTGTTATCTATGTTTTTGTGCATACATGTGTGTATTCAATTAATGAATACATGTATCATCATAATGTGTACTGCATAAAGTACATGAACAAAAGATGAGGAACGTGATGTTGTTACCTGCAGAAAAGGTTTAGAAAAAAATTGGTGAGAGTGGCTGATGATAAAACCTCCATGGTCACCGCTTCTGGAAACTGAGAATATGAGTCCAGAGCCACAACCACATAGACAAGCTTTTTTCTGGCTTGGAATGGGCCAAAGATCTGTATCTCCACCTGAAAGTAAAATACCCCAATGTATCCACCCTTGTAACAAAACCTGGGTAATCACACCACTCTCACTAACAGACTTTGAAATGTATATCTATCATTATAGTATTGCATTTTCTGGCATATTCTTGTCTCAATAGTGAAAATAGCTGCAAATCTTATGGTACAAGCTTGGACTTTGATCTTGCAGCCCCATTCATTATTTCTCTAAGATTATGCAATTGTGAATTTCAGTTTTCAGTTAAAATTAATTCCTTTTTTTTTTACCTTGATTTTTCTTTCTCTCACCATTTTTTTTTTTTTTTTTTTTTTTTTTTTACTGAATAGCTATTCATCAATTTATTACATCAAGATATAAGTAAATTGTTAACAAGCTGCTGACAATACAAATGAAATGATAACCATTAACTGAATGCATTAACTGCACAAAATAATAGTCAACATCAATTAGGAAGGATGAAAGATACTTAAATATGTCATATATCATACCTTCTGCCAAAAATGACTGCAGACTTCTTTGGTGACAGAAAAGACATCTGTTGGCCCTGTTTCAACTTCTTGTTTTGAAGCATAAGGGTCTGTTATACTGAGTTCACTGAGCCCATCTTCTCCCTCATTTACATCGATATCATCAGCAGTTAGTCCATTAGCATCTGCCAGTTCTTCCTGAATTCTTGGAATTTCGCTGCTTTTGGAGGCTGAACTGTTGGCAGCTGCAATATGACTGGTCTGGGAGGTGGTGGCTGACTCATAGCCAGGTGGAAATAAGGCGAGAGACCGACCTGGGTTTTTGATGCGGGAGCTACAAACCAGACAATTGTGGATGGTGTTTCGCACGCCAGAGATGATTCCCATCCAGTAGTATTGGTTGGATACATATTCTGTTGTCTTTTCCATGCCATGATGTGAACCTGCACAGTTTTATTTCAAAGGAAATTACTCCAAGGTGCATATCTTGATGGGGGGAAACAAAACAGATAGGCAGGGAATCTGATGATGGGCATGCATTTCGACTTTGTGTGAATCCTTGAACAGCATCAGTGTGTGTGCATGTGTGTGTGTTGTGTGTGTGTGTGTGTGTGTGTCACTCTATATATGTGTGAGGGTGTGTGCATAAAAATGTGTGTGAGTCTGCACATGTATGTAATGATATATATACATGCACACGTGTGTGTGTTTGTGTGTGTGCATGCGCGCACATGTGTGTGTGCTGTGGATGTCCGTGTATGCCTGCATCTATGTGTATGCATAAAATGGTATGTGAGTACTGATACTCTGTACATAGTGTGTGTGTGTGTGTGTGTGTGTGTGTGTGTGTGTGTGTGTGTGTGTGTACACTAATGATGACTGACGATATGACTGAATATTCGAGTAAACTGTGACACTGGCTTCTGGGAACGAAACCTGCCTCTCGAATCAAAAATAATAATAATAAAATCAATAATAATACTATATATATAATAAACAAAAAATATAAGCCCACCATCTTCACCAACATGTGCTTTGTTGATAATCTCTTGCTGCTCCTCTTCCGAAAACACCACTTTCCTGAGCACCTGCGTGTGGTCTGGCTCATCCTCTGGGTTTTCTGCTCCCACCGTCTCACTCTCTGTCAGTCCTTTGTTGTGTCTCGATCGACCACCCGTGAAGTATAGCTCTCCACTGCTGGTCAAAACAAACGACTTGGCACGCCTCCGCAATGCTCTTTTGTCGTTTTTAGTGTAACCCTTTGGAATTGTACCACTCTGAAGAAAGTGTTTCACTGCCTCCAAAGTGCAGCAGGAACCGCGTCCTTTTTCGTCTGAAGCATCAGCTTTCCTCGGCATTTTGGCCACTGTTTTGCCCCTGTCTCTTGTAAATTATCAATATCGAAAGTTTTTGCAATCAGTCTACTGTTTTATCAAAGTTAATGCAGCAGATGATGGGATTATTTCCTACGTGGACAGAATTTCACGACGTTTTCTTTTTAGCATCCATGTTGAAAATCTGGAACGTGAAAACTTCCTGTGCTCTGGTCCATACCATAAATTCAAAAATGGATAAATCTCCCCTTATCGAGGGGGGGGGAGAGGGGGGGCGGAGGGGGAGTGGGGGGCCAGCAGAAACTTCATCATGCAGATGTTTAACACTGAATGATAATTAGGCTATAGTAGTCCTTACTCCAACAACTACTGATATATAAGCTTATGGGATTAAAATGTAAATAAGGCTCAAAGCCCAGCATTTTTGGAAAGGTACCAGTGAGAATGGTCTCCAGCTAAGCAAAGAATTTTCTGTATAATTATCATAGGGTCTGTGATACCTTTGAGAAGGCATAAATATCTTTCATAAGTTAAAATTTAGTTTCACCTCAGTGTCTTTTTTTGTTGTTGTTTGGTCATTGTTTTTTGCTTTAAGTGCTACGTTTAAGCGTTTGTGTAAGCACTAAAAATGTTTATTTGTCATTATCTTAAGATTATGGTTAGCAATGCATTGTATGCATGCAGTTGCCAACATAGCATCCGCAAACATGTACAGATCTTGTGTGACATATCTTGTTCAGGAGACGAAAGTTTAAACAAAATGATTTTCTTTTCTTTCTTTTTTTTCTTTTTTTTTCTTTATTTTTGTTTTGTTTTGTTTTGTTTGTTTGTTTGTTTTGTTGTTGTTTTTTGCTTTATGTGCTACGTGCATTAAGTGTTTGTATAAGCACTAAAAATGTTTATCATTTTCTCAAAATCATTATTAGCAATACATTGTATGCAGTTGCCAACATGACATCCGCAAACATATACAGATCTTGTGTGGCCTAGCTTGTTCAGGTGATGAGAGTTTAAACAAAATGATTGATTGATTGATCAATGTGACAGTTTACATTGGTTTATTCATCAAGCTGGATTTTAGAAGAAAAAAATTGATTCCTCATGGAAGACAACTTAATTAAACAACAGTGCTGTAGAGTCAATGTGATAAAACATTGGGATGGATAAATGTTTTCTTAAAATGGGAATTATGCACACACGCTATATGTGATACAATAGGCTAGCACAGCGGGTCCTAAACAGTTCGCAATTTTCTTAAATGTGATTATTTTCAGTGAAGTATATGTAAACTTTTTAACACATCAAGAAAGGGAGAGTTGGACACATTGGAAAGGTTCGCGTGGGCAAAATGAATTAATTCTGCACATACCATGACCTGTGCTTCACTCATACTTCCAGACCAAGCTGGAACATAGTTTCATGGTGACATCCCTGCTCAAAGCACTGGCACCAGTTGGACCTGATCCTGACCACGCGCACCTCCATCAAGAATGTCCTACTTACCCTTACCTACCAGACTGAAGACCATTCTTTGGTGTGTTGCAAATTGAAATAGCAACTGAAGAAATTCCACTGCACAAGACAGTCAGGAAATACACGCATTGACACAAGCAGAATGTCTAAACTTGAACCTGTGGAGCAGTTTGCTGTCGCTTTTGAGAAGGAACTTGGTGCCTTGGTGAGTCTGCAATGAAAAAGCGGGAAGAACTGCCAGACACCAACCACCGTATAGGCTTGGCTACCTTAGGAAAGAAGACTTCAAAGTCGCACGATCAATTGAACAGAGATGACTCCCGTCACAGAAGCCAAACGTGCCGCTCTTGTCGAGTACAAGAAGACTTGTTCCCAACGAGAGAAGTCTCCAGATTCTAGGAGCTGCAAAGAACAGTCAGACAGCTCAATGTTGTGCCAACGAGTACTGGACTCAACTCAGTGAAGACATCCAAACAGCTGCCACAACAGGGAACACCAGGGGAATGTATGATGGTATTAAGAAAGCACTTGGACCAGTCCAGAGCAAGACAGCCCCCCACATATCGGCCACTGGGGAAGCAATAACAGACAAGAGTAAACAGATGGAGACATCGTTGGAACACTACTCTGACCTCTACTCTTGGCAGAACATTGTATCCCCCTCAGCCCTTGATGCCATCCCGTGCCTGCCAACCACGGATGAGCCAGTCTTGGATGAGCTTAGCAAAGCTATTGACAGCTTCGCCACAGGAAAGGCACCTGGCAGTGATGGAATCCCGCCAGACTTACTCAAGCACTGCAAGACTGCGTGCCTGCTGACCACAGATGAGCCAGCCTTGGATGAGCATAGCAAAGCCATTGACAGCTTTGCCACAGGAAAGGCACCTGGCAGTGATGGAATCCCGCCGGACTTACTCAAGCACTGCAAGACTGCCCTACTGCTTCTGCTGCGAGAAGTCCTCATCTAACGCACAGTACCACAGGACATGACAGATTCCAAGATCATCACCCTCTACAAAAACAAGGGTGAGAGAAGTGATTGGAATAACTACAGAGGCATTTCACTCCTCAGCATAGTTGGTAACTTCTTCACATGAATTGTTTGCTTACAGCAACTCACCGAATGTGTCTACCTGAGTCACTGTGGTTTTTGTGCCAACAGATCAATGATAAACATGGCTTCTCCCTCCACCAGCTTCAGGAGAAATGCAGAGTACAGAACATGTCCTTCTTCGTTGTTTTATTGACCTCACCAAGGCATTTGATGTGGTATGCAGAGAAGGCCTTTTCAAATTCCTGCCAAATATTGACTGCTCACCAAAATTGCAGAGCATTTTCAAATCCTTCCATGACAACATAAGGGGACAGTGATGTTCTACAGCAGCATAACAAACCCATTCAACATACACAGTGGCATAAAACAAGGCTGCATCCTCACCTCTGTGCTGTTGGGGGTCTTCTTTGCTGTGCTCCTGAAGTGTGCTTTTGGTACTGCAACAGAGGGAATCTACCTTTGCACAAGATCACATAACAGGCTATTCAACTTTGCCCACCTCAAAGCCGAAACAAAAATAGAGGAAGCCCTGGTCAGGACATGCTGTTTGCTGATGCTGCTGCAGTTGTGTTCATACACAGCAGGAACTCCAGACCCTAATCCACCACTTCACAAAAGTTTTGGGTCAGGGTGTAGAAGCCCCACCAGTCATCACCATTGATGACTATGAGCTGGAGGTTGTGAACCAGACCATCATCAGCAGCAATCACTCCTTAGAGAAAGAGATCGACAAGAGGATTGGAAAAGCAGCCTACCTCACCAATCAGGTGTGGGAGAACTCAAAACTCTGTCATGACCAAGATGGAGGGTACAACATCTGCAGCACACTGCTGTATGGGAGTGAGACATGGTCAACTTACACCAAGCAGAACAGATTAAATGCCTTCCACTTGAGGTTCATCCTGGACATATGGCAGGACAAAATGCCCAACATTGAAGTGCTGTCTCATACTGGCCTCCAAACCATATTCACTCTGCTCAGGCAGTGCAGGCTTTGCTGGCTGGGCCACGTCAATTGTATGGAGAAGGGCTGAATCCCCAAAACACCTTCTCTACAGATAACTGATGTCAGGCAAGAAGGACACTGGTAAAAAAGCTGTGCTTCAAAGATGTCTGCTAGAGGGATTTAAAGGCTCTAAAAATTGACACAGAGCACTGTGAAGACCTTGCAGATGACCGCTCCAGATACACACTCTGACCAAGCAACAGGAATCAGGAGAAGAAAGAGTGATGTGGGCAGCAGAAGAAAAGCGGACCCGCAAAGAGAACACCGCAGTTTAAACAGCACAGTGTCATTCCACCATTGTAATTTGTGCGACAGAGACTTGCATTCTCACATCGGCCTGTTCAGCCACAGACAGTGCTGTACCAGTTGGGCTTACATGAACTGGGATTTATCCATGGTCAACACTGACCGACAGAGACCTATAAATAACACATCAAATAATAACTGTACAAGTTTCAGTTTCAAAGCATCAAAGCATGCAGACTTATCTATACAAGCTACACAACATCTGCTGTTTGGGGAAAAAAAAAAAAAGCAGATGCCTGACTTTCACATAACCATGCATATTGATCAGGCCTAATCATAAAATCATGCAAAAAAAAAAAAATCATCTGAACGTAAGTCCAGCCTGGACTTCCAAGCCTTAAAATATAAAGTATGTGATGCATATTGACTGCATCAGAGTCAACCAGCTTAGGTTACCTCCAGTGAAGCTCATATATCATCGTGCTTCAGACTATCAGCAAATAAATGTGCAGGTTATTTGGGATATACTCATTTTTCATAGAAGTGTCCGCACTTTTCAAAACCAATGACATAAGAGTGATCTTCACCAGTGCTGATCTATGGAAGAAAAAGTCAACACACAAAAACAAAAAAAAAAGGCCATCATCTTGTTGGATAGTGATCTAGGTTGGATTGTAGATAGGGTTCACCTTTGCCTGTTCCATTTGCAGCCACACGCATGGCAAGCCAGCATGCTACATGACAGGTAACCCAAACTTGGGTGGTTCTCATTTTGACCTCAACAAGGCATTAAACAACAGTGCTTGTGTGGTGCAAGTAGACTTTTTTTGTGAAATCCACCCCAACTGTTTCAACCAACTGCATCTTTTGTAAAGATGGGTTAAAAACCACCAGCAAACTCAATTCAGTTTTGTGTGATTTTTTTTTAACTTTCTATGATTTCTGAAGCCATTCTGATTTTTTTTTTTAAACTAAGAATATTTCCATCACCCAAATCATTGTTTGATTAAATTATGTTGTTGGTTGTTTATTTCTCTGTGTGTGCATGCATGTGTGTGTGTGTGAATGTGTGTGTGTGTTGCATAGGTGTGGTGTGATGAAGTCAAAGAATTTGAAAGGAATTAGTTTATATTGCAGGAGTAAAACCAACATTTTCCTCTTTATCCAGCTGGACACTCTTATTTCCAATGATAGATGAACACAATGCATCCATGTGCGCGTGCGCGCACAGGCGTGTGTGTAGGTGAGAGTGAGAGAGAGTACAGACACCTTTTTCTTCAAAAACACTTTTTTTTTATTTCGACACATATATCCATACATAATATAATGCACATTTTATTTACAAACCAGTAAACTGACAACATGAAGCTGATAACTAAATAAAATTATGTAGCTGATTAGTTAATATTATTACAGTCATGATTATTGTATTCATCAAGTGTATATAGTCAGAAAGAAATGACTTATGTCCAAAACAGTTAAAACTACAGTCTGGGTATGATTAATTGCAATTGTTTTTATTTACAGAATGTCATCTCTTACTATAACATGCATTGAACATCAATCCATCAACACAGAAACTTGTCATCAACAGAAGAACAGAAACAAATGACCCAGCTGAATCCATGTATCTGTCTCTATTCATTTCTACATTCTCGTACTGACAGCTAAAGGTATTGTCTCATAAAACCACACACACACATGCACAGATTCATTTAATTTTGCAATTCCTAAATTCGTTCTTTTTTACAACTACATCCAAAATGTTACAAAATCAAACCACCACCTCTGAATGTCAACGCTATTACACAAAGATTGGATTTCTATCTGTTTATAATCTTCTTCTCTCTTGTGGCTGCAACTATGACCTTCTGCCCTGTCTGGGTATCCGGAGTGATCTTCTCCCTCTTATAAGGTATTCAGGACTTAATTTCCACAAGTAGAAACTTTTTGGATTGTTGATTCTCATCTCTTGGCACGACTTATTTACACCGCAAGATCAGAGACATATCAGAGACAACAGCACTCAAAGTCACTGATGGAGAGGTAACTCCTATTTTGGGGCTCAACGATGCTCTGCTTCTGTGACTCGTGTACATGGACAAAGCAAGAATCGTCTGTGCCACCAACCAGCCCATTGCACCCAGACAGCCTCCAACCAAGGGTTCCAGCCAACCTCCAAAGAGGGTAACGGCCAACCTGTGATTATCCGCAATGGAAGGGTTGTGAAACCAAACCCAAAGTAATCTGACATTTGATTCAGACATCACACTTAAATACATACACATTTTCAATCAGTCAGAAATGAACAAAATGGCTCTTATCTTTTGGTGAACAATGAAAAAATTTTCATTTTGAAAGTGATTGCTACATTATTATCTGTGAATGTGATGAGAGAAAATAACATGTCACTTGATTTCAGTTTTCATTCGATATTTTTTTTATTTCATTTCATTTCTTTGAGAAAGAAGTTGTATGTTCGCTTTCACTATGTCATGTCATACTGATTATGTCACAGTGTACTCTAATTTCCACCAGCCGCCGTGGCGAAGTGGTTAGCGTCACGGACTGACGGCTGGAAGGATGAGTGTTCGAATCCCAGCGGAGGTGTGTTTTTCGGCCCGTGGCCGGCTCCTACCCAGAGATGAGTGTGCTGTGGGCTTAAATGGGGAAACTGGGACCACACAGTTGAGTGTCATCCACTTCAAGGATGCGTCTTTGGGTGTGTTGCTCCAATTACCTGACCAACACTCCAAGTGTCTGTATCTCTCGGGCCTGGTAAATGCCAGGATATCATTATGACAGGAAGCGTAGAGTTCAGCCTTGTCACGCAGTCCCAAACCAAAATGGATCTCCATAGCAACATCATCATCCTCTTCCTCCTTCATCATCATCAATGTAAACAAAACAGTCTCAAAGTCTGTGGCCTTTCATGCCCTGCTCTCATGGTGACCTCACCCTTCCACTTCTGTGCTTGGGGCGAGTACTGTCAATGAATTCAATGTCGGCAGATTCATGGGGGGCTGTTGTTTGAGGGACGTGGTGGCAGTCTCCACTCTGGAAGGGATACTCACTCAGTCTAGCTCCGCAACTAAGCTATTATTGTCGTTAGTAGGGGGCTTAGTAGGTGGTGTCCAAAGTACGCTGAATCAGAACAGGCACCACTGAACACCACCGAAGTGACTCAGCAGCAGTGCAGGGTCTCCTCTGGTGTGTGGCCTCCTGGCGACCTAACATCGATGGTTCCCTGCGGACTGCCGACGATGGAACTGTGACAAACGAACCCGGGTGTGGTCGTGTATGGGGAAATCTAAATGAGTGGTGTGGGAGTAATGCCACTGAAATGGTGCAGATGATGGGACAGCAAAAAAAAAAAAAGTACTCTAATTTCCTGGATCATCAGCTGAGAAAAAGGAGATACTTGAAGTAACTGAATAAATGAACAGGTATGATACTGCCTGGTGCATACCATACTGACTTGTCAAGTTTGCTGCCTTGCATTATTGCCATGACTGACAGGAGACTGTGCATTCATCAATGCCTTGAACAAACTGTGACCTGCGAAGATCCCAAACTGTACAGCAACAACTGAAATAAGAACCAATTTGACAGAGCATTGTTTCCATTACACACTTGGACTTTTCACATATTGTGTAAGTTTGGACCCGATATGCTAGCCTGGGCCAGCAAATGAATGGCATTCAGATCAGCCTCAGACAAATTTGTCCCCTCTCCGGACAGACACTCCACGCCAAACTGCACTGGAACTGCATCATGCTGCTGCAACAGAATCTCCTGACTACTCCCAGCATGTGCCACTTCTGCTGTCGGCCGTGCTGACGACACAGTTAGGGGCAGAGACCCATGAGAGCCTGTGACGCTCATCAGACGGACGGGGTGAGAGATGGGATGATGCAGCGAGTGGTGAGCTACATGGGAGTGGGCCACAATGCTGTTGGGAGGAAGGTGGGACATGTGGGACATGTGGGCTACAGCGGCACTGGAGGATGAGAGTGTGGCATGCGAGGTGGCCGTCTGTCCCCTGAAAGCAGTTGTGTTAGTCACTGATGTGTTCTGCGCTGACTGTTCATTTTGCGTCCAGTACATGGAAGGATCTTCTGTTTGGGACGGAGGCTTTTTGGTGGGCTTTCCATGAGGTTTGAGTTTTTGTGCTTCTTGTTCATGCTCTGCATGGTTGGTGAGATGAACGGTGAGATATTCTTTACGGAAGAAGGTTTTGCTGCAATAATCGCACTGGTACTTCCTTTGCCCTGAGTGTATCTGTTCATGCCGCTTCAGACTCCCTGCAAAACACACCGAGTAGCTTCATTAATAGTAATAGTCACTGTAGGTCATCAGTCCTGTTAAAGTTAATCTGTCATGAGACAGGAAGTCTGAATGAAAGCATTTGAATACATGTGGATGCTTTTGTATGCCCATGTTTTTGTATAACTCTTAACTGCCACCAGTGCACATTCACAAAGACACACAAACACATTCACCAACATATCCAAACACCAAGAATGTATAAACGCCTTGCACAAATAGTATTTGTGACACCTATCCACTCCTCCTCTCCTCAGATTTCAGAAGAAAAATTACACAACCCATACCGTAATGTTTTCACACTTCCAGTCACTGTTGCCTGCTTGACTGTTCATGTTTATTCAAATGTCTGATTTGTTCATTCATGTCAAACACTGGTGAAAAATATTTGTTTAAAATACTAAGAATCTTTCTCACAATCTGTCAACCCCCCTCACACATCATATGATATACACACATGCGCAAGCACACTTGCAAAAAAAACAACAAGAAAGAAAGACACAACATGTGCATCTTCTTAACACTCCCTAACCCTTGGACAGGATAGAGAGACAGTTAACCAATCTAGTTCACAACATGCAGTCAACAGACTTACTTGCTGCAGTGAAGTGTTTTCCACACTGGTTGCATATGTACACCTTGGCCTGTACAGGGTGCTTGAACTCCTTGTGGCGATTCAGCCGATGCTGGGTGGAGAAACTACGACCACACAAGTCGCATGACACTGGAGTCCCTCTCCCTATGGCATGTGCCCTCAGATGATAATGCAAAGATGCACTGCGGAAAAACCCTCGCCCGCACTGGTTGCACCTGGAACAAGGACAAAGGATATACACTGGTGCTTTCATACATACTTTACATTACCATGTCAACCCCCAGTATCAAGTAAACATCCGCCTCCATTTTAGGTGAAAAACTGTGCACAAGGTAAGATATCTTTTAAAGGCGACGCCCCACTTTGAAAAAAAAATCATCATGAACTAATAATAATTCCATTTGCTATTTGTAAACATGTTGCTTTACAAAGCAGTGTTGGATGAGATCCAGAGATAAACATTAGAAAGCCTGAATGAGACGTCGATGTGTCAATGAAAAACCAAGTGAGTTTCAGTAGCTGTTTTGTTCTCACTCCTAGCCCAGCCAGTGCTGTACGGTGAAACTACATGGACTCCCGTGAACTGGTAAAGCACCCAGTAAATGCCCACCCCCATCTTAGGGATGACATTTGTGCAAATAAGAAGATGGGTGTCTACAAGGTAGATGACAGTATATTCAGATGTAGATAAGTGCAGTGGTGGAGCATGGAAATGGTGGAACATAGACATAGTGGTATAGGGATACACTTCCCAACTGCTAGGTCAATGATCTGATATCACTTCTCACTCTTCTGTCCCCATCGCCTCCATTTATTGCCCCACCATAACATGTTTCATGAATAATACATCTGGTTTGACTTTCTCCTCCGTTTCATGTGTTTTTCACCAACTCTCCAATCCTACTTCTGTTGTCAAGCTTAGCATTATGATACAATGTTTGTCAAATTTTTTTTTTAAATGTACAGAAATGCTGAAACATTTTCAATGACCTTCTGACCTCAAGCCAAGCTCAAAACAAAACCAAGCCGCACTGAAACTGATCAAGCAGTTTGTGAGAAATCAGCATTTTCAGTTGCTAGGAAACTGCACAGGCAAGGTTCATTTTAGTTGTCCACATCCCCTTTGCACCACCAGCCGCAGTCTAACACACGCAATACACAGCATAGCACTGGTAGGGAAAATCATAATCATCAATCATTACAGAATAAAGCCATGAAAAAAATAATCAAACTACCCCTGTGTGGCAATAACTTCTTAAAAACTTACAGATATGGTTTAATTCCTGTGTGCTTCCTGTTGTGTACCAGCAGACTTCTGTTGGTAGTGAAGGACTTTCCACAAGTAGAACAGATGAACGGCTTGATGCCAGTGTGCTTGTACAGGTGAACTGAAACAAAATCTCCAAAATTTGCAACGAAAGAGCGTGCAAGAACCTGAAACATGTCAAAGGGTTTTACATATACTCTGGTCTCCATGAGTCACTGCTGAACTGGGATGACTTTGTCACTGTTTAACTAGAGTGACTGTATCATGGTTGACACATCCAGTACCATGTTTTCACCATCAGCACTGACCTAAATCAATATAATGGACTGCTGGCACTGCTGCTGGAAACAAAGTTGACTGTGGATTTTCTTTTCCCAATTACAACAAAAACTAAGACTTGCTGTTATTTGCAGCATTTAAAAAAAAAAATCAAATTAAGACTTTCTACTGTCTACATTACAGAACAACAAATGTCTCCATTTATCTTTTTAAAAAATCAGGGTTGATCTAAATCAATCCCCCAGTCAAGTGTATGTGGAAGTGAACAAGTAACATAATTTTTAAACACACTTTCATTATTGCTCCAAAGTGTCTTTCACATAAATCACATTTCTGCACCAGTCACAAACTGATGAGGGAGTATTTCTTACTTTTGTAGGCCACAGTGCCGCCAATGTAAACTCCACAGAACTGGCACTTCTTTGCTTTCTGGTTGCGTGCATTGCTGGCTGAAGATGTTTTGTCCCCTTCACCACTGCCTTCCTTTGCCTCTGTTCTTTTCTTCTTTTCACTCAGCTGTCTGTCCATGCTCTCTGCATACACATAGTACATATTCAAACCAGGTCCTAGCTTCACACACACACACACACACACACACACACCAGACCGGTCAGCAAAGTGTGACCACAAAGACATGCTATATTCCTCTTTCAATTGATTGCTTTGAAAAGATGAAGCACAACGACCATCAAGCTCAGAATATCTTGTTCAGACAACAAGAAACATGCATGAAGGAATCATTTCTTCTTTTTGTCACCCGTAAACTTCACATATATCTTTTTTTATGATTTAAATGCAGCGAAAATTGACATTTCCATCCAGTAAGGTTTACCATAATTTTAACTGTACCACCATATCAAACCAAACACATTTTAGCTGGCAGAGAACAAAAATAACTGTTTCGTCTGACTGTGTGCATCACCTGCCATTTCTGAAAAAAAAACAACCAAACCCTGACATATTACACAACAGGGAAGAAAAAAACAAAGATTGAAAGAAAGGGAAAACAGACACCAAAATAACAAGTCACTCACCAATGATACATTTAACAGTCTTGATGATAGCATGGTCCATCAGCAAGCTTTTCAAAGCCTCACCAGTTGAAGAAGACTTTTTGTCTTTTGTAGGACAAGTGTCACTGTTGTTTACATCTGCCAGTGACAAAGCATCAGGTATCAGTAACTTGTCTTTCGCATGAAAAACTTTATTCATACATGTCTCTTTCCCCTCCTCTCTACATTTTCCTGAATTTTTATGTAAATAATGTAAGCATATTCTCTCACGTTGTGAGAAAATAATGTGCAAATATTCAAATGGTTATTTCATTGGTTTTACTTTAGACACTTTCTCATATTGCTTAAAATATGTGGTTTTCATTCCATGCCCTTAATATTCTTGTCCAGAAGCAGGATGAAAAGGAACTGTATATGTTTATTCATTTGCCCTCAATAAAGATCATTTTGACCAGAAAAGTTGTCTCTTGCATTTTTAATTTTACTTCAGTATATGAAATCAACTTTGTAATATATAGCCTGGCAAAAAACAAACTTACTTGGTATACCACTATATTCTATCCAGTGATCTCCATACCTTTGAGGTTTCACCTCTTAGATTTATAACTGAGCTAATGAACACTACTCTTGAGTGACAGACAGCTTTATTGCTTCAAATATTCTGAAAGCTGTAATTCCTTACTTCAGCAATGATCATTTCCAGTTTGCCTAAAATGCAGAAGTCATAAATGGTTAGTGTTCGACAAACTGGTCATGAAATGTGGGCATGCCTTTTCGTTTATGGTCTGAGACAGAGACAAAGCAATTTCTATCCACTCTACTTTATAAAATGGACATGCATTGAAACATCTTTATAATGAATGTACAAATATATATACAGATGTACATATACATATACAAACTTTCTTCTTATACTTCAATGATAATAACCAAAGCGAAGCAAAAATACCACTTACTGACTTCTGAGGCCGTTATTGCACTTGCATCAAGTTTCGGAATTTTCTGAAACCCACAATTCATGATCTCTGAAAACAACCACAGAAACTTGTGATAGTCTTCAAAACATGACTGCAAAATGATTTTTTTGTAATCAATCTTTTACTGGAGAAGTGTTACATAAAGAGTACATAAGTACAAAGTTCATGAGTTACTACTCAATATCACAATGGTTTCAGCTTATATAGGACACAACCTACAAAGTTCTTGCTGCTAATCACTGATCAACTACAATTCTAGACTGAACTAACATTTCTCATGGAACTGAAACCATCATTTCACCTTTCTTATGACATCCCACTTTTTGCTAGCACAGATCTCTGGATATACCCACTACAAACGTTTGAGTGGGTGGTGGTGGGGTAGTTGCAGAGTGGGTGTGTGGGAGGAGTTTGAGCTCACTATGGTGGCAAAGCATAAATAGCCACAGACTTGAAATATTTTTATCCAACATTTCCAATCAACAGAAGTATGGTGTGTGCAAAAGTTGCATACATGCAAGCCCCTCCCCCCACTGGGTTACATGAAATTAATTCCTTGCCCTGCCTTGTCTCACAAAAGAATAATGATGTAAATTTATCTCCATATGCTTCTCTGTTCTTTGTCACAGACGTGTGAAGAAAAATGTCACAGTAAATGACCCCAAAACTGACTGACCCCTTCAGAGTAGTAGGAGCGGATCTTGTCCACCCGCTCCTGGATGACGGGGTTACGGTGCAGCACAGGGGCCGTGCACAGGGACTCCTTCATGCAGCACCCCAGCACATGGGTCAGCACGTCGAACGTCATGCCCGACCAGAAATACTTCTGCCGCAGTCTGGCCTGGGTGTCCTGCTGGCTGAGGTGCTGGCCGTTCTCTGGCAGAGAAGAAATCAGAGAATGCTGTGTCAGTGTGTCACAGGAACTGTCTAATTCTGTTACTCAGAAAGCAGAATGCAGCCACTGCACGGGGATCACAATCAAACAAGGCTGCAATTTGCACAATGCTGTTATTTCCAAAGAAATCTCCATATCTTAACATTTCTCAGACATTCCATCATTGAAACCTCCACCATGAAAGTACACAGACCTATAGTTATGGTTCAGTGGAGGGTTGTGCAAATTAAGTTTTAATAATACTTTTTTCATAGTAAATGATCTTTCAGTGCATATCAGCTAAAACCTTGTCATCAGCTTTCAGTGGAGGATTCACTAGTTGGATAGGAAGTAGTTTGTTATACAGGGGTAAAAAATGCTGGCAAACGATAAGGCAAGATCCATCACAAAACTGTCATATTCAGAGGTTCAACTGTAAATAACTTTCAAAAGTAATTTATCACTCTTTTTTATATTTTTACATCATCCAAAACAAACAAGCCTTTTTATCTCAACCTCCAAAAGACCCATCTTTTTCACAATTAAACACTAACCAATATGAGCCTCCTTGATGGCTGATTGCTTCAAACTCTCAGAGAACAGAACTTGTCGAGGGTCAGTCATTCTCTGGGTCTGGTAGTACAAAGACCCCCTGATGATTGTGAAGGACTGTGAACGATGTTGGATCTGCTGCTGCTGCTGGGAGGTGGTGGTGGGAGGGAAGGTGCCGTCAGTCAGGTACTGGATCAGGTCTTCATAGCTGCTCTCCTCTTCTTCGTCCTGGATGTAAGTTGAGTAAAAATAATACATTAAAATGAAACAACAAGAGGCAAAGCTTTCAAAACTTCCATGAATGACAAAGGGTGCTGTTCGTCATGAAGGTATGTCCACCATCATATAATTTTTTTTTTATTTCATTTCATGTAACAGTCATAAAATGCACTGAATATTTAACCTTATGAAGGTCAAATGGAAAATAAGTTTTACCAATATTTTTCATTCATTTAAATCCACATTGCCATGGTTGTTATCATGGGTCTCTTGTCTGTGGTTTGTTATGTGCTAGTCATTTTGACCACTGTGCTGTCATGATTTGTAGTCCAGTTGTCAGCAGACCATTGCCTCTCATGCACCTTCTGATATTCATTTTTCAAATTATATATTCTTATCCGCCACCCTCCTGCCCACCCTCCATCATTCTCTCAACCATCTCTTTTTACGTCTTCATGATAATCAAATGTTACATCCACAACTCTGTATTAACTGACAACCAGTTCTTTACAGAAGTCCAGATATCCTTTTCTTTCATCAGTTCACACACCCTTCGCTGAATTTGCCCACCCAGTCCCACCTCAGACATGTGTGGTTCATCTGCTTTCCTTCCTTCCACAGTCAGAGAAGCTGATTTGCTGGGGATGCTGACAACTGACACATTGCCTAGGGGGTTGTGGCAGATGCACTCAGGACAGCAGTGGATGAAGGCATCAAGATCCAAACTCATTCCATTCCAGAAAACATTCAGGTCAGACAGATATTTCAGCACACTTGTTCTGCCATGATGCATCTCTGAAAATGTATAAATGTATAACATTCAAGACCTCATCAACACAGAATGCCTTAAACACAGCAGAATCTACAAGCTAGAGGTGCCCAACATGAATGGCTCAAAATTGTTGTAAAAGTTTAGATGCATTTATATTCATAAATACACAAAAAGCTGTACCATCACTTCCTCAGACAATCTTTTTATCATCACTTTTTTTAGCTCATAATTGCTTTTCAAACCAACCCTACATTAACTCACTTGATCCATGACAGTCAACACAATGACTTCATATGTGCATGCACATGAGACCAACCCAACATAAACTCTAACATGATCCACGACAGTCAACAAAATGACTTCATACCTGCACGCGCATGAGACCAACCCAACATAAACTCTCACACGATCCACGACAGTCAACAAAATGACTTCATACCTGCACGCGCATGAGACCAACCCAACATAAACTCTCACACGATCCGCGACAGTCAACAAAATGACTTCATACCTGCACGCACATGAGACCAACCCAACATAAACTCTCACATGATCCATGACAGTCAACAAAATTACTTCATACCTGCACGCGCATGAGCTTTCCTCAACAGACTGACCCGAGTCTTCTCCCCAGTGATGATGAGTCTGCCTGCAGACTTTCCCACACTGCTGTACAGCTTGCCATCTCTGACACTGTACGACTGGCACAAACGGTTTATACATTGTTTTGTGTCACTCGATGCCCCAGGGGGAAAGACACCATGTTCTGCATACTGCTGGACAATGAAGTAGAAGGTATCCAAAGGAAGCTGAAACATTAATAAAGAATTAAAACATTGTGATCACTGTCCACAAAAACATATAAGTAGGGTCAAAGATATATGGTTAACATGGATGACAGAAATGAGATTTACTAAATACAAATCAAAAATTTATATAAAAAAAGGAAAAAAATTATGTGAAATACTGAGAGGACCAAAAACTGAACAAACAAAATATAAAAACAAAACTGAAAATATTTTCAAAACTATATTTTGGATCTGAAATGCTGATGACCTAAAATTCTAAAACTGAGCAAACAACAAATAAAAAACAAAACAAAAAACACCTCCAATAATCCTGAAGACTTGTTTCCAGTTATAAAACAAACATGTACCAAATCAGACCAGTTACACCTTTGTGATAGGAGCAAAATAACATTTATGTCTTCTATCAGGACATTATTGTATAGAGACAGAAATGGTATAAGTCTCTGCTTTCAAAAAGCCCACTGAACTTTTTCAAGTTCATATATTATAGAGAAGCACCCTGAAGCTGAATATTTATGAGCACTTATCCAATTATCACATAGTATACAGATTAAGTGCTTCAACTCTGGCATATTAACCCCAAACAGTCTTCACTTTACTATTCAGGACAGCTCAAGATGGAATGACCAGACTCACCAGCTGCATATTCTTGATAAGACTAGATTGCAGCCCCATCAACTCTTTCTTTTTCTCTAAGTTCATTTTGATAAAATCTGGTACTCGGCTTGTTTCCCTGTGGACAATCTTCTGAGGTCTAACAATCTTCTGAGGTCTGCTCCTCTTTCTCTTTCGTTCCGCTATGGCCTTTATGCTTGGGATGTAGGTTGCATCTGAAAATTCAATTCTTTTGATTGATTCCAATTATTTCTTCACAAAATCAGAAAGCACAATGGGGGAACATGCAAATGAATATGGTGTTTATATCACAACAGCAACACCTGTGCAAATAATAATAATAATGACTACAAACATTTTTGCTGATTCCACATTGCAACTGTACTCCCACAAAATACTGAAATGTTAATTAACCCTTTCAATGCCAATTTTATGCTCAGTGACAACTATTTGCCAAGGGATGTTTTGGTCATGGTTAGTAATATTGTTTTTAAAAAATCTAGCATGCAAGCTACTAAAAAAAGAAAAGAAAAAAGAAAAAAAAGGTATATATAACCTATACCTTTCTGAAAGGAAAATGAACAGACTATCCAATTATAACAATTTCATAATTATGAATCTAATTAATTTTGCAGTTGGAAAATTTCTACCATGATGGGCATGGAAATTTCCTTCCTGGGGTGCTTTTTTGCACACTGGAAGAGGGGATGGAAATTTCCATACTGGAAAACTGAAGAAGTTAAAGCTAACAAAAGCAATCAACAGATCTGTGTTGGAATGAAATAACCACAAACAATCCCCCGAAAAGTTGCTTACACAGCTGTTTTTTAATAAAAATGAGTTGTTATTTGACGAGGAAGAATTTGGATGTCTCAGCTCAAGTCAATGTATCAAAAACATTGCTTAGTCCACGCAGCTCTTACTTCAGAAAGAAAGCAAAATTGATTTTAAAGGGGCATCAAAAAAGACACACATATATTTGCACAAGTCAAAATACCAAATGAATAAATGAAAACAAAAGAGACAAATCACTTACCTCTGTCACTGTCATCCTCAATATCAGTCCCACCCTCACAGTCAGTGGGGGCATCGAATGCCTCCTCCATTTCCATATCTGACTGTGGATCCTCAGAGAATGGTTCTCCTCCAGAAACCTCTGCTGCCTCTTTCTCCTCATCCTGTCTTGGTCCACCATGTCTCCTGAGTTTGCTTGTGCCACCTGAGTCTCCAGGTTCTCTCTGCCGTTGTTCCACTTTTGGTTCCTCAGTTAGGGTGTTGGTCTGTGTGGATTCTACGACATTCAAGGGTTCAGGGAGGGTGAGAGGGATGGAAGGGTTGTCAGAGTATATCCCATAAGCAGCGGTGACCATCTCCACCGTCTGTTTCTCCTGGTCTTCTGTCAGCTGGACTTCTGTGTGTCCTGAGCTGGTCACGCTGTACAGCTGGCTCAGCTTGTCCGGCACTGGAGCTTCCCTGCAACATGCCTCTCCGTCTGATTTCTGATGTATACACACCATCTGCATTTATATATGGAACTTCTGAACAGATCTGTCTACGTATGGACTTGGAAAATGATAATCTCAGATGATGCAGTCCATGCAGTATCCCATCCCCTTCACAAAAGGATTTCATGTTGTTTCTAAACAGTCAACAAGCTTTAGTATTCTCACATCAACAGTTACATCAAAAACTGTTCACTGCCAACTATAAAACTTGCAAAAACAAGCAGAGTTAATATGAAACAAATATAAACAAGTATAAACAACTCTTTCAAAACATAACAATAACTGTATATGACATGCCACTGTCTTTTACCCTTTTCTGTCCAGTTCTCTAAAACCTTTTCAATGCACAAAATTTATACAGTTACATTTTACAAAAGAAACACACAGCTTCACCATTCCACTAATAATGATGACACTCAATACCAACAAAGGATGAAGAAACCAAATTGGAACAGATTCAGCAATTGTCCACAACTGCACTAAGTCTTTATTTCTTACAAACAAGACAGGCGTGCAGACCTTCCATTTACGCAGCCTGTGAACCTATACTTTGCCTAAATGCCACCAGCTAACACTGATGATGATACAGCAGCTGGTACTAACATACCTAACGTTTATTCTTTATTCTCACAGTCACACCATTTAACCCTTATATCTCCAGCTACGTTCAAGCTGCTAACAGCTGCTAGCCAGCTAAGTGCACAGTATAGCTGAAACCCAGCTGTGCAGCACAGCAGCCAGTGTGAATGTAGGGTAACTCGTTTTTTCGCTGCCATGTGGCACAAACTCTTCTTCACTGTCAGCAGCAAAATTATTTTCTGCCAACTGATTTTCAATTAGACTTGCAGCTTGCTGTCCCTTACAGCATGGTCTAAAGCGAGACTGCTGGTTACAATCTGAACTAGGTGAATAATCCCCATCGTTCAAACTGAGTTTTAAAAAATCGTTCCAAACCACACGAGAGTTAGTTCAACAATGAGAAGTATGTTTCCGGTACATGTGTCAGGAAGTGCTGGCTACGTTTGGTGTTATTTATTGAAGAGCAGCACAAGTTTGTTAACTCTAATGCTCAAGTCGCCAACCGGCACCAACAGCATTCTCCCTACAAGTTGCTGTGCAGCAACTGTGATGTTCTCGCAGCAAATCGCTGAGTTGTGACTAAAACAACCAATGGGTTAAAAACTGCTGTCATCTTGCAGGTTACTCTCACCTGCCATGCACCAGGTAGTAAGGAGAGTAGACGGCCTCAGTGGGGAGGGCAATCCGCAATGGGACCATAAATGCTTCCAGACAGTGGAACCAGAAGTCAGGGTACAAGCTAATGAAACGACCCAGGCTTTTCTCTACATGACTCCACCTGTCATCTGAAAATGACATTAAACTTGATTTTTTTTTCCTCAAAATAGACAGAAAGGTTAACTCTAAAATCTGTTCAGTTCCATACCTGAACACACACACACACAAACACACACACACTTAGTTCTTAACAGAATTCAATGTAAGAAGTTTTGTCATCTTTTAGAGCTTTTGTTTTTGTTTCCAACACACGAGACAGACAAGAAGCAAACAATAACATAAGACTAATAATTACAGGGCTATATTTACACAGGTCATTCAAAAATTCAAAATATAACATACCCAAAGGACTGACAAAGGGGCACTGAAATGTTGGGGAAATCCCAGCTTGCAGTAAATCATGCATGTTGAGAAAAACATCCTTGTGTTTTGTAACTTCATTTTGTAGCAGCAACACTTTTTCCATAGCCCCGTACCTGTCAAAGCAAAAAACAATAAGGATTAAGTTCTGTAATATTGATAGAGACAGTGCAAATGATGCTGAATATAACAAAGGTAACTATAACACTGATAGCAACAATGACGATGAGGATAACAAAGATAATGATAAGTTTCATTTTCAAAAAATAATATCAAATTGATCAAAGACCATAAAGGCCACCACCATGTTTAAAGAAGATAGTGGTCAAACTATTCACCTGCAGAAGAGGTTAAGAAGAAAGTTGGTCAGAGTAGCTGTAGACAGAACTTCCATGGTCATGGCCTCTGGAAACTGCGAATAGGAGTCCAGAGCAACTGCCACATAGATCTGCTTTTTTCCTGCTTGGTATGGACCAAAGATCTGTATCTCCACCTAAAGACAAAACATCCCATTAAATTCTATGGGTATAATATCTTCTCAAGGTTTCTCAACAGATCAGATTTCTTTTTTCTTTTTTTTTTAAAGCGCTTATGTGCATGCACACATATATACAAGCACTTTTATCATTTGTGAAAAAGCTATCTCATGATTCTGTAAGTCAAGACCATTAAATGTGATCAAATTAAAGACAGTCAATATAAACTTTACCAAGTGATTGATTAGATTATGATGATTTTAAGCCAAATATGTATTCGAGTGCATGTGTCTCAAATAATCATTATTTGTGTCCATTAATCTTGGGTTTCATGACAATAAAGTCAAGTCAAAGTCAAGTCACATGCACACATAAAATTGCTCACACACACTTGCATACATAGGAGAGGAAGCAAAAGAAGGCAGCAGTAAATAACAGCCGTACAAGAGCAGCAAAGGCCAAGGCACAAGAAAACTTCACAGAAGCCAACAGAGAGGTGAAGAGGAGCGCGAGAGCAGACAAGCGCAAGTATAGTATACCAACAGCCTGGCAGAGGAGGCCGAGGAAGCAGCAGCCAGAAATGACATGAAGACGCTCTATGACACCAGCAAGAAACTGTCAGGGAAGTACATCTGGCCTGAGCAACCAGTGAAAGACAAGGAAGGAAACACAGTTCAGGGAACTGAATGAGAACTGATCAGATGGGCAGAGCACTTTGAAGAGCTGCTGAACAGACCCGTCCCTCCAAATCCCCCAGAAATCAACCCAGCTGACAGAGACCTGGACATCAACTGTGGGAACCCAACGAGGGAGGAGATCAGGAAAGCCATCAAACTACTGAGGAACGGCAAAGCAGCAGGACCAGATGACATCCCTGCAGAAGCACTCAAGGCAAATCTGGAGACCACAGTAGAGATGCTGTACCCTCTCTTAGAGAAGATTTGGGAAGAAGTACCAGCAGACTGGAAAGAGGGCTACCTCATCAAGCTACCCAAGAAAGGAGACGTCAGCAACTGTGCCAACTACAGAGGAATAACGCTTCTGTCAGTGCCAGGAAAGGTCTTCAACAGGATCCTGCTTGAGAGAATGAAAGGTGCAGTTGACCCCCTTCTCTGGGACCAGCAGGCTGGCTTCCACCAGAAGTGAGAACAGATCATGCATTGACCAGATCGCCACCTTGTGCATCATCGTCAAGCAGTCCTTAGAGTGGAACTCATCGCTGTATATCAACTTTGTCGATTACGAGAAGGCCTTCGACAGCATAGACCGCAAAACCCTCTGGAAGCTGCTACGTCACTATGGAGTGCCAATCAAGCTGGTCAACCTGATCAAGATCTCTTATGAGGGAATGAGGTGCCCAGTGGTCCATGGAGGACAGCTCACAGACAGCTTCGAGGTGAAGACTGGAGTCAGGCAAGGCTGTCTCCTGTCACCTTTCCTCTTCCTCCTGGCAATCGACTGGACCATGAAAACATCAAAAGCGGTCAGAAGAAACAGAATCCAGTGGACACTGCTTGACCAGCTAGATGACCTGGACTTTGTGGATGACCTGGCCCTGCTTTCTCACAGTCACCAGCAAATGCAGGACAAAACAACAGAGCTGGCAGCCACCTCATCACAAGTCGGCCTCAACATCCACAAGGGCAAGACCAAGATCCTCAAGATCAACACAGCAAGAGAGGACCCAGTCACAGTGCACGGGAGCAAGCTGGAAGAGGTAGAGGCCTTCATGTACTAGGCAACATCATCGACAAGCAGGGTGGCGCAGACACAGACGTCAGAGCAAGAATCGGCAAAGCGAGGGCAGCAAATTTGCAACTGAAGAACATCTGGAACTCCAAGGTGTTGTCGATTAGCACGAAGATCAGGCTGTTCAACTCCAATGTCAAGTCAGTCCTGTATGGAGCAAAGACATGGAGGACAACAAAGACCACCATCAAGAAAGTGCAGACCTTCACCAACAGCTGCCTGAGAAGGATCCTCCAGATACGCTGGCCCGACACTATCAGCAACGCAGACCTGTGGCAGCATACCAACCAGCTGCCAGCTGAAGACGAGATTTGGCGCAGAAGATGGAGATGGATCGGGCACACCCTGAGGAAGCCAGATAGTAACATCACCAGGCAGGCACTGAAATGGAATCCCCTGGGCAAACGGAAGAGAGGAAGGCCAAGAAACACCTGGTGACATGACCTCGAGGCAGACACCAAGAAGGTGGGGCACACCTGGAGACAATTAGAAAGGGCAGCCCAGTACAGAGGACTCTGGCGGACTGTTGTGAGCAGCCTATGCTCCAGACGGAGTGATGGGCATAACCAACTAACTACACTTGCATACATGTACACACATGCGCACAATTCCACATTCCCTTCCAAATATTTCTTGTCATCTGCTCAAGGATTTGTTTTGTTTATCTTTGGGGTTTTTTGTCAGGCTTTATCACCATTCCATGTACACCACATAAAACATTCAATATATTTGATGAACATTTGATCTATTTGCTGAGTGATTATGATAATATAAATCTATAACCAAGCATAAATGACGACTTCCACGAGCTTCTACAGAAACCAAACTTTTCTTTTAAAGAATGAATCATTATATTCAACATTTCAGAGGGGATAAAATACCACTCTTCCATTCTTTATGACGTTTGTCACCAGATATCAAAACCAAAATGCCACTGACAGCATTGAAAAAAGGCCACAATAATCAATTTCCTCATCACAATTTTATCTTCACATATTTGCCATGATATAATAGCAACAAACACAATCTAAATACCTTCTGCCAAAAATGGCTGCAAACTTCTCTGGAGAAAGTAAAGACGTCAAGTGGCCACACTGATGACTCTTGCTTCACTGACTGAGACTCCGCTCCATCAGCTTCACTCAGTTTGTTACTGTCTTCATTCACATCACCTCCATCATCATCATCATCATGATCATCATCTCCATTATCATACTCCATCTCCTCATTCCAAGCACCTGCAGTTTCAGAGTCTTTGGCAGCTGCTGCTGTGTTGTTTGTCACATGGTTGGAACTGAGGGTGGGTGTGGGATCAACAGGACCAGCAGGAATGGGAAGAGAGCGAAAAGGGTTCTTGTTGCGAGAAGAGCAGGTCAGACAGTTGGAGACGGTTTTACGCACACCATAGGTAATCCCCAGCCAGTAGTAGTTGCTGGATGCTCGCTCTGTTGTTTTTTCCACTCCATAGTGTGAACCTGTGTGGATCAGTCGATAAAGTTTTGTTTGAAATGAGGCAGAAAAGAAAGACATACTGATTTCACAAATGTGCATTTGGATGCATGTGACAGTTTGTTTCTGAAAGAGTGTAGGGACACGTGCACATGTGTGTGTGTATGAGTGAGAAAGAGACAGAGAAAAAGAGGCAACCCACATAAATGTGCCTTTTAGAAGTTGCTGTATATTGAGATCAAGGCATAGAATTAAGTGTTTTTCTAATGTGTGTGGGAGGGGTGGGGGGGGATACAGGGGTGGGGGAGGGGGGGGGCATGTGTGAATGCATGCATCTATGAGTGACTCAGAGGTGTAAGAAGCATATGATACTGAGTCAGAAAGTGCATGCATTTGTGTGTGGGTGTGGGGGGGGGGGGGCTTGGGGGGTGGAGGGGAGAGAGTGTAAGTCATGCTTTCAGTGCATCACCTTGTGAGAGATTTTGTTTAGCACATCTGTTTCTGCTTTCAAAACACCAGTATGTTTCACCAACAATACCAACCCTAACATGACTCCTTACCATCTTCCCCTATGTGACATCTGTTCAGGACCTCTTGCCGTTCTTCTCGTGAGAACACCACTTTCCTGAGAACCTGTGTGTGATCTGGCTCATCCTCAGGGTCCTCTGCCCCATCCACTTCAGCATCATTTAAATTTCTCATCTGTCTTGACCGTCCCCCCGTGAAATACATGTCATCTTTGATCATAACAAAGGACTTGGCCCGTCGAAGTAAAGCCCGCCTGTCATTTCTGTTGTAGCCCTCAGGGACAATGTTGGTCTGAAGGTATTGCTTAACCACATCCAGAGAGCAGCAGGCTCCTCTTTCTCTGTCTTCTCTTCGAACTGATTTTCTCTGTTCCTTGTTTGATTTCTTGTTTTCTGTTGCTGCAGCCTGGTAAAAGAAAGAGAGAGCATGAAAACATAATGATAAATGAATGTATCTGATTAAGATGGTCTGCGAAATATCAATAGCAGTCATTATTCTGATCCAAAAGATTACATAAAATTCAAAAGATTTTATTGACCAGTTCTAAGTTCACTTCCTGCATGCCAAGTTCATACATTGTTAGTTGTGAGCTGCAGCTTTTTACTGGCAGAATAACCCCACATACTAGGGACATAGAAACATATGCTTTATTATCACTTGAAAGTCCAACTCCTCTGATCTTCATGATTTGGATTACATTTTCAAGGTTTTACCAAAAGATTTGCCAAGGTGGTCACTTTTAAGTCTTTGAATTCACAAACACAAAACACCTTTGATGTTCAACCCTCACAGAATCTACCGAAACATAACACAGATGTTTGCTGGTAGTGTGGTATCTCCACTAGTAAACTTAACAAAATAACACTTAAAATGAGAAGTTCAATTACAGCACCTGAAGGCGACCTAACAGAAACATTATAGAAAGAATGTAAATAATCTTCATTACTTCTTTTCCGCCAGGAAAATCCTCTTCTGACACTTCTTCCTTCACTGTGTGTGTTTTTGTTAGACTGATGTCACCCAGTCCTTTATCTTCATCCTTATCACTGCCATCTGTTTCATCATCCTCTTCCTTCTTGTTAGCAACTTTAGTTTTTCTGCCAACTGTTCTTTTGCTGGGTTTGGGAGTAGTGGTGCAATTCGCAGCAGTGTGACTGGTGAGGCTGCTCCGACCAGGAGTTCTACTGCGAGAGCCACACTTCGGGCAGTTGAGGACCATCTGACGCACCCAGTAGGTGATTCCTACCCAGTAGTACTCGTTGGACACTTGTTCTTTTGTCTTTTCTGTTCCTTGATGGGAACCTGTAGGGACACATCAGATTAAAAGAATTTCTTTTCTTCAATATCTGTCAATCTATCTATCTATCTATGTTCCTCAACATATGCACAGTATGTGTGTGTGTGTGTGTGTGTGTGTGTGTGTGAGTGTGCGCGTGCACGTGCATGTGTGCGTGTGTGTATTTATGTACAGATTTTGAATAAGACAGAATTGTGCATGTGTGTGCATGCAAATGGGCAAATGAGTATTGCACATGCATAGGATACATTTTTTTTTTAAACAACTGAATTATGCACTTGCCACTGACACTTTTTTAAACACAGATTAACAAAATAATCAAGTAGTAGTTAGCAGCCACATCAGTCTTCCCTAATAAAACACTTGATTTTAAGGCACTTTTCATTTTGATTTATTGAAGTCTCAGGAGCAGTGCAAGGAATACTATCATAAGCGGCTTTTCAAAAACCTTATAGTAGTAGCTGCCCATGGATTGCAGATGCTGATCTGAGAGAAATAAGTATGGCTGTGAACTATGGGGGATAACCACTGTGGGAGTACGGCCACTGAAGTGGCTCAGAAGATGGGGCTGCAAAAACCAACAAAAAAAAACAAACAAACAAAAAAACACATACATGAAAGCAATTAAACAAACAAAACCTAGTGTGTTTACCAAACATGTACAACTGATTTGCAAAGAACGGTGAATAAAATTCATGGCATCATTATAATGAACATCTATTATGACCCTTACCATCATCAGCAATGTGGGCTCTCTTGAGAATGTCTTCTTTTTCCTCCTCTGAAAATATCACTTTCCTGAGAATTGGTGTCTGCTCTGTCTCTGTCTCTGAGTTCTCCGTTCCTGACTCAACATTGCTTGAACCCTTTTTTTGTTTGACCCGTCCTCCAGTGAAGTACAGTTCATCTTTGATCAGAATAAATGACTTTGCACGCCGTTGTAGTACCCTTCTGTCATTTTTGTTGTAGCCATCTGGAAATATGTTGTTGAGAAGGAAATCTCTGACTGTCTCTAAGGTGGAACAGGAGCCCCGCTCTCTTCTGTTTGAAGAGCATTTTCTTGCCGGCCTGGTTGCTTTCTTTTGCACTCTTGTTGGCGACTTGCGAGTCTGCAGAGTAAAGAACAAGAGACAAGCAATGGGTTTGATTTATTTTAACAATGGTTAAATAGTATATAACTAAAATAGAATAATCAATTAAGAACAATTATGTGTAAACACAGTAAAGAATGAGTAAAAAGCAACTGGTTTCGTTTTAGAAAGACTTAATATTAGCCAAGACAGCAAAACAGAATAATCAATTAAGGACACTTCAGTGTAAATAATGCTGATGTATTTATCAAAGTCAACACCAGTAATCTAAAAGTCCATTTTATCAATTCTGCAAAAGATCCAATGAAATACATGTTTTACTTATGTAGTATATGTGTGTGTGTGTGTGTATGTGTGTGTGTGTGCGCGCGCACATGTGTGTATTTCCATATGCATGTGTGTGTGAGTGTGTCTCATGTGTATGTGCACATGTGTGTATTTCCATATGCATGTCTGTATCAGGGGATGACTTATGCAATCATTTCCATCCTTCTTTTTGTTTATTATGACTGCAACTTTTTGCATGGAAATGATGATGAACAGGATGTACAGCAAAAAATATTCAGTCAAATGTTTTGCCTTTTTTAAATGGGCGCATTTCTTGGTTTGGGCCATTTCTATTTAACAAAAACAAAGTTGAAAGCTAAACAAAAATCACACTTTTTTATGCTACTGGTACACAGTATTTTTTTTCAATCATGTGTGCATATATATGTGATGTGAACAATTCAGAAGTGGAAAACATATGCTACAGAATGTGTTCATTATTTTTCTCTGTAAATACTCAACAAGAACACAAAAATTCATCCTTTTTTGTAAAACAGCATTAGGGCAAAAGTCAACATCAGAACAATGGCAAAATGCTGAAATGAAACTACCTCCTGTTCGTAATAGTTACTGGATTCTTTGATGCCAGTAAAGTCATCTGCCTCCTCTGCCACTGATTCTTGCTTCACAGACTGTGACTCAGTCCAGCCAACTGATTCTTCGGTCTTTTCCTTCTCATCAACCCCATCAGTTTCATCTCCATCCTCACTGTCTTTATTCTTCTTCAATTTAACTGAAGCTTTACAACTTTTGGCCTTTGAGGAGCTTGTGGTTGCAACATCATCATGTCCAGAAGATGAGGTGTTGGCTGTGCCAGGCTGATCGCTTTCAGACGTGCGAACACGACCAGGATTCTTAATACGGGAATTACATTTTGGACAGGCAAGAATGAAACTGCGAACACCATAAGTGATTCCCAACCAGTAGTACTGGTTGGCTACTTGTTCTGTGGTCTTTTCTGTTCCATAATGAGAACCTGTAGAGAGAAAAAACACACTTTACTGAGGAGTTTCAGGTGGCTCTCACAAAATCTGACTGTACATGTTCAGCAAACTCTGGTTTCATGAAATGTGAACCAGTATGCACTGTCTTGATAAAGGTCACTTAACAGAAAGCCAAATACCAAAGCATGTTTTATTTGATTAAAAATAACTTCTCCCGGTTTGAATTTTTTTTTAAATGAGACTGTGTGAACAGTTACAAAAGCATGCACTGTCTTATTTTGAAAATGGGTGTATGGCACATTTTGCTGGGTTAAATAGATGGATGAGGTACTATATATTATAAATTATTAATAAAGCAAGGGGCTAGTTGGGTTTCCTAGACTGGGGTGGATCTGTTAGGTAAGGCTGCATTCAAACCAAGATTGAGTTGGGTTTGGTTGGGGGGTGCTGCAGCTGATTTCAGAATGGGTTGGATATTTCTATTTTACAGTCTTGTTTTGTTAGTTATAATATGTACTCCACTGCTTGTTGTTTATAAAATCATAAACAGGACTACTGGTAACAATATCAGCATCTGATTTTGTTTTTAATTTACCATAATAATACCAAATTAGCACATATATTTCATCTGAATTATAAAGTATTCAAGCTTAATTCATGGCACCTGGCTTTCAAATACTCAAACAATAGAGAACTTTATATGCTGTGGTCAGACCACACATTCCAACTAAGGAAAATTTATGGGCAGTGGGAACAGTGAGAAAAAAAACAAAAAAAACCAAACTTCCCATGCATGTATGTGTGCATAAAATGCATATGTGTGTGTGCATGCATGTTTGTAAGTGTACTTTTAAAAATACTTAAATTTGCATATGTGTATATACATGCATAGGTGTATGCAGTCTTAAGCATACATAGTATGGGTGAAGTCCTATTTTAACATCCTAAATTACTGGAGCTATATGCACGGTATATTTCATGTACATTGCAATGCAGGCATTAATTAAGGAGTATTATCATCATAAATCATTTGACCCTGTATATGCAGTGTGTGTTTAAATAAACACAAGAAAATTTATATTGTTTGCATGCCTTTGTGCATGGTCAATAAATCATTAAATGTGTGTGTGTTACTGTGTGTGTGTGTGTGCATATGTATAAAA
>NC_134876.1:5595630-5680630 GCF_041734735.1 Babylonia areolata | reverse complement strand
CATACAAACATATATATAGAACATGAACATAACAGTCACATATGCATCTCTTGATGCCATGCAAGTGGAGCATGCACCTCTCTCTATCTATCTATCGCTCTCTCTTTATCCCTCTCTCTTTCACTTCCTTAGTCATAATCTCCTCAATATTTCAACATTTTCCAATGCTTTCTTAAATTCGATCCCTGGTGTTCACTCGATCTTATATATATCTCAGTATCAAATATTAGTTCTAAGTGTTTACATTTTTCATATTTGAATTTGGAGATTGTTAGTCGTGCTATTAGTAAGACATAATTAATTTCGTTTCTGAGATTTGTTTTCAGTTAAAAGGAGCTGCAGTCCAAAAAGAGCGACTTTTCCACTAATATTGATGTGCTGCTCAAAGTGTGTCAAGATATATTAGTTGTACCATTTTCAAAAAAAGATGACAATTTCTGACAGTGATAAAAAGGTGTGTTCAATGAAGTCAACCTCTTGACACTGAATTTGCTACCTCCATTTTATGCAACATAATGTTGGTGGGGTAATATTATGAATGAACCTAAAATGAAGCAGCCTCAGTTTATTATTTTTTTTTTTTTTTTAATTTTAAAAAAAGATGACAATTTCTGACAGTGATAAAAAGGCGTGTTCAATGAAGTCAACCTCTTGACACCACGTGCATTTGTTTGACTTTGCTACCCCCATTTTATGCAACATAATGTTGGTTGGGTAATATTATGACTGAACTTAAAATGAAGCAGCATTAGTTTTGATTCTTTGGTAGAGTCACGAGCTGTGGTAAAGTAATCGTTTATATTTATATCAAGTTTTCGTTTCCAGAACTGACTTGCGCATATGTCATAGTTTTGTTTTTTATTTATTATTTCTTCGTGATCGTTTTGTTATGTTATGTGCTCAAGAACCCTCTGTCTGTGTTGATTTCGTGTCCAACTGTGTATTGTGTAGGGTCTCTGTCCATGTCGGCTTTTCACGCATTTGGTATAACATTAATCAGGGCATTGTACTCCAACAGAAGGCCAGCGTGAGAACCAACCATGTCTTTTATCTGTTCTTATGTCATCAGATTTCCAGTAGTCCACAAAATTTTAATTTTTTTTGTAAGTAGTTTATACCGGCTTTTGCCCATCTGGTCAGTGTAAAAAAAGAGGTTTTCCCTTCATATCTAACTGACGTTTTTGTTGTTCCAATTTGGTTCGGTCTGCCTGTTTTCTACTTGTCGTTCTGTATTCAAAGCTGTAGTAGCTTTTAGGACTTCTTTCCAAAATACAAAGTTCATCTTATCTAAGCCTTGTATTTCGTTTGGGGAGATATTTGCTTTGAAAGTGTAATGAATGTTCGTGAAGGGAAACATTTGTTCTTTAGCTAATAGTGTCCAAAAAGACTTGTCTCTATCTCTGTTCTGCTACTGTACAAATCTGGATGCCCACTTTGCAACCGAGGAACATCCTTTGTTGGTGTTCCACGTTTATCATATTCGAGCCACCTTCTTCTAATTTTAAATTAAGCAGGCTTCTCTTTATCTTTTCGAAAGCCTTTTTATTGTTGTATTTGCGTTTCCATAAGAACCTGTATACAATACCGTTAATGTAATTTTGAGTTGTTTTAGGTATAGCCAACGCTTGCAAGATGTACGAGAGCTGTGACAGAAGCAGAGTTTTTGCCAGTATTGTTTTACCATATTGTGTAGGATTCCTGCGTTCCCATGTCTTTATAATTCTCGGGATGTTTTCGATTTTTTTCTGACCAGTTTTCTTTGACTAGCGATGCCTCTGTTGAGGCCGAGAAGTAGACTCACAAGATTTTCAGTTTTCCGTTTATCAGCTGGGGGTTTCGTCAACCTTCCCGCTTTCGTTTTTCTTTGTACCAAGCCATATACCTTTCGATTTTAACTTTTTCAGTTTTAGACCGGAGAACTCTTCAAACTGTTCGACAATTTGGATAGCTAGTTCAGTAGTGTCTCTTTCGTTTTTCATTGTTAATGTTGTATCATCTGCAAATTGTTTGACTTTTGTTGTTGCTTTGATGGAACCACTTCGAACTGAGATTCCTTTTATATCCTGGTTATTCCGGATTTTAACTGCAAGGATCCCAACAGCAATTATAAAAAGCATAGGGTTCAGTGGACAACCTTGCTTTATTCCTCGTTCCACAGGAAACCATTCTGATGGCTAACCTCCATTATGGATGCAACTTTCTGACTGACTCATCGCGGTTGTGATGAGATGTATGAATTTCGGGTCGAAATTAAAGATGCTGTGTGCCTCGATCCGTGATACATGTTTTAGATAGAGTATCGAAAGCCCTGGAAAAATCTAGTGCGACTAGTGCACCAGCCTGGTTTGTTTTATCTATATATGAAGTAAGATCATCAATAAACCTTAGAATATTGGTATGGCTTGACAAATTATTCTTTTTCTTTCTGCATACATGTAAATAAGTATGCAAATGTATAAATCACTGGCAGTGATGTGAGGGAAGAAGGGTCAACAGAGTGAGACAGACATAAACAGAGAAAGAACAAAAAGGGTAATATGCTTGAAAAATGTGATGGGAAAGAAAGAAAGAAAAACTCAGCACAATATTTTACAATTCTCTCATTTATTCTCATTTTTTTCATTATGCAGTAAGACAAAATTTCAACAAGAAGTGAAAAAAGTTGGTACAAAGGATTTCACATTATATATTGGACATGGGCATGTGAACAAACACACACAATGGATACAACATTCTCAGCACTCTTTCTCTCAGACAATACTCAGAGAATGGATTGGAAAGGCTGTACTGACCTGAAAATATATTTTTTAAATGGTATCATCTGGATTACAGAAATCACTTTTCAACTGAAACAGTCTGCAGCTAATGTAAGTGTAAAATAAAGGCAAGAAGATGTCTTTGTTCTGATTGGCATGTATGGACCATGTAACTTGTAAGTCAAAACATATGTGAAACCCAAACATTTGGTAATGTTACAACTAGCTTCCTGGTTCCAGCATATTTTCTGGCAGTAGAAAAAGTATGGTGTCAAATCTGCAATTTCATACTACATGTACACCCCCCACCTCCCTCCAAAAAATGCTTTGCAGAATATGAGAAAAGAGATCACAGGTACTGCTAAACATAAGACGAAAAAAATATTTAAAAAATGAAAGTGTTCAGCTGCACACAAATAACGAAGACTGACTTTGTCACCCTGACCCTGATGTCAGACCCCTTTGCCCTTCAAAAAGCACTCTATTCTGATAACTTTTAAAATGCCACATTTCTCTGGCGACAATCAAAGTTAACAGACACCCTTTATGCCCTCCTCACACATTTGTACTATCAACCCACATACACATATTACTTGAGTAAGAGCATCCATACACACATGCAGATGCACACACATGTATCACAGTTGCACTCACACAGGCACTTGTACCTGTGATGACAAGAGGTAGGTAATCCTACCCTGCACACAAACGCAAGCATGCACAGACAGGCATATGTTTACATGCCTAACACGAAACACATGCACGCATGTAATATTGCATATACACCTGCAATTACAAGCATGCAACCCATTCCCTAGCTTCTGCTCACTTACAGCTCAAACATGTACATAAATCAAATCATAATATTGCTCACCCAACCACAAAGGGCCATTAGTCACACATTCAATGCACACTCATCAACTGAGGTAAGAGAGAAATATGCACACACATACAAACACACACTGAAAAACATAACTGTGCTTGCTGTGCAAGGCAATATTTCCAAGGCAATTGAAAATGCCAAATTTTCCCCCTTATATTTTTGAACAGCTATCAAGCAAAGGTAACAGAATAGTATTGGATAAACAATGTATTGTAATAAAGGTTTTCAAGAAACACTTTGTTGAAACATTTACATGCTTTGTTGAAACATTTATATGCTTTAAGCACTTCCTTTACATATTTAGTTAGATGCATGCTTGCAACAACTCTTGGATCAAGGCATGCCAATGACATCTTAAGCATCTCAGCAGCATTGCAAAGAGATGTTTTAAGACAGAGTTATGATGCGCCTATCAAACTCATTTTTTGGTCACACAGTTCTTTTTCTCCCTCTCCCCTTGTCCCCCCCCCCCCCCTCAAAAAAGTACTACCAAAACATCAAAAGACAGGGTTTTAAACAGAAAGACAACATACACACTGTTGATGGAACACAAAAGGACAATCATAAGTTAATTTCAATTTAAAGAAAAAAACAAAAAAACAAAAAAACATCACACTCTTATTTGGGAGTTTGAGACTGGGTTTGGGTGTGTGTTTAGAACTAATAAAAGGTAAATAAAGAGCACAACAATGGTAGGTTACATATCACATCATTTCCCCTACCCTCTAAGCACATGCAGGAGGTTAACTTATGATAATCAAATCAAAAACGAAAACACTCATTCTGTTAGCTGCTGATCACGTTCTGTTAACAAGAGCACAACTGTTCAGTCAGTGTTCCAGTAAGCTGCTGATTGCTGATCAAGTTTTTCTTTAATAACAACACACACATCAGATCAGTGCTAAGGATTCTGTTTTGCATAGTATCATTAATGTCGGTTAGGTTGCTCTTCAAAATGCTGATGTCAGCTGGCACATTATCTTTTCATTCTTAAACAATGTGATCTTTTCAGCATTTCACTGAACAATATATCATATATGTAATAATATGTCAGAAAAAAAATCAACTGCAACTTTGGAGGAGGAGAAGGAGGGGATAATCCACTGTTTAATTAAACCGATCCAAAAAGGCTTAGAAAAATGTCAAAATTATGGTCAGACACCACACATACAACACAAATTCCCAGAAATTTTAGACACCACAGTGAAACAATTACCTGTTTAATGCACTCTAAAAGTCCACAGAAAAAAATAATTTTAAAAGTAAAAGGACTTTAGTTGCTTCCCACAGTTTATGGTTTCATTTGCATCTCTCCAGTCTTTTCCCATTTGCCAGTAAAATCACTGGAAGAGAATAAAAATGTTACCTTATCTTACATACAAGGACAGCTTTACAACTGGTAATAAAACATGAAATAGATTCTCAAGCAGTTAATCTCTTACTGACCAAAATTATGAATTGTACAGTCCATCAGGACTTGTGGTGGTGTTTTTATTTTTTGGTTGTTGTTTTTTTTACTAGGAGCTGTTGCCTTATCTTACATACAAGGACAACTTATAACTTGTAACAAAACATGAAACAGATTTTAAAGCAGTTCAACTCTTACAGACCAACATTATTATACAGTCAGTCAGGTCTTATGGTGTTTTTGTTTGTTTTTTCTAATTTTTTTTAAAAATTGAAAACTGACTTCGTAAGAACTAGGCTGTAAACACACAGGATTAAGAATATCTGTCTCAAAATTGTCAAACAGTTTGGGTAGAAGCATGCCCTATTTAACATTAATCAACTAATGTTGTAATAATCTTCGAAGTTCAATGCTAAAAGCTATTTCACCAAGAACACTGCGTATCTCATTTCCATTTCTCATTAAAAGGAAAAAAAGTGGTATTTTACACCTCTACACAGCCTTTTCTTCCTGTTAACAACCAATATTTTCAATGCCATCACATGCTGTACTTTTTCTTTAAAACAAGAGAAATTTATCTCACAGATTCATCATTATCAAAGGATATTGTCGTAAAAACAATCAATAAATTCAAACATTTCTCAAGTTTTTTTTTTCTCACTTGAATATAACTGAAAGGAAGAAAGAAACAAACAAACAAACAAAAAACACCCACCAATGTGTATTTTTCTGGCGCATGTAGCAACAGCATTTCAAATGGTTTGTAACTAAACAAAATAAGAACAAAATGAGATGCAGAACTTTGTATTACATGCTTCGTTTTAACAAAAAAAAGAAAGAACAAACTGAGATGCAGAACTTTATATTACATGCTTCCTTTTTAAATAACAGTTGTAAATATGTTGCTGCACCAAATTTCTTTTGATGCAAGCAAACAGCATAATGCTTCTGCATTCCGCAACTTGGGCACATCAAGTGTCCATTAATATATGTCATGTGCACACACAAATTATTTTACCAAAGATTCTGATGCACAGAACAATTACTATTCAGTGAATCTTGCTCAACTGGCTCTTATTCAATAAATATGAATCTAAATTTTTTCACAGCCAGTTATTGGTCAACTTTGTAAAATATATGGGGAACATTTTACTGGAGAATTTTTTTAAAATTCCGTCAACCAGATGAACCATGATTTTTATAATGTGAACACACAGGAATGTACCTATCAATTTTCTAATGTCTACTGCAATCAGACCACCTTCAAATGTTTCCAAACACACCCAAAACACACCTGATTCAATTCTATTATGTGGTTAAAAAAAACAGAAAAAAAACCGAATTTGCATACTTACAAACACACAACAACAGGAATACTTTATATATAAGATTATTACACCCAGAAACTTTCACATGGTGTGCAAGTGTGGACCTTGTATGCTAGCCTGGGCCAGCAAATGAATGGCATTCAGATCAGCCTCAGACAAATTTGTTCCCTCTCCAGACAAACACTCCACTTCATACTGCACTGGAACGGCATCATGCTGCAACAGAATCTCCTGCCCACTCCCTGTGTGCATCACCTCTATGGGCGGCCGAGCTGAGGACACAGTCAAGGACAGAGGTCCGTGAGGCCCGGTCACGTTCATGACACGGGCAGCATGAGCAATCGGGTGGTGGAGGGAGTGGTGGATTGGGTGGGAATGAGCAGCAACACTGTTGGGAGGGAGATGAGTGATGTGGGCTGAGGAGACATGGGCGGAGGTGAGGGTGGGGTGAGAGGTAACAGTCTGGCGCTGGTAAGTGTCCATGTCAGTCACAGTTGTCGTCTCCTCCAGGCGACGCCCTGACTGCTCACTCTCTGTCCAGTGAATTATGTTGGTGGGGACCCCATCACCAGATGGGCCCGGAATGACGACAGTGGTGGTGACATCCATGCCCTCAGTCCGGGCCTGGGGCTTTTTTGCAGGTTTCTTGCGGGGTTTGAGCTTTTCCAGTTCTGGGTCATGCTCGGGATGGTTGGTGAGGTGTGAGTTGAGATACTCCTTACGGTAGAAGGACTTGCTGCAGTACTGGCACTGGTACCTCCGGTTTCCAGAGTGGGTCTGTTCATGCCGTTTCAGGCTCCCTGCAAAGCACAGAAGTGGTTAATGTCTGTCTTCTAATCCTGCTCATCCTTGCACTTTTGCAACTGTGGGTATGTTCTATCTGTGTGTGTGGTGTGTGTGTGTGTGGTGTGTGTGTGTGTGTGTGTGTGTGGTGTGTGTGTGTGTGTGTGGTGAAAACGTGTGTGTGTGTGTGTGTGTGTGTGTGTGTGTGTGTTCCACTCCACTGACTTGATGTAAAGATTTCCACTGTATCAAACTGGGTCAGGCAAAGCTAAACTCAACTTTTCTTTTTGCCCCTCTTTCTCTATCTCCTTTTGCAAATCATGTGTGTGTGCATGCGAGCTAGTGTATAACTAAGAGACAAAAAAAAACCTGACAACTAATTTCTCCTCATGTCTAACATACACTAACATGACAAGGACACCTACTTGCTGCAGTGAAGTTCTTCCCACACTGGTTGCACATAAACACCTTGGCTTGTGCCGGGTGTTTGAACTCCTTGTGACGATCCAGCCTATGGTGTGTAGAGAAGCTACGACCACACACATCACACGACACTGGTGTCGTCAGACCTGTGGCATGCGCCTTCAAGTGGTAACGCAGGGATGCACTTCGGAAAAATTCCCGCCCACACTGGTTGCATCTGTAAGAGATCAAGACTTCAACTTTTATCATGATTCACACAAATACATGGACCATTAACTCTATGGTTACACAGCTTTAATCCATTTGTTCACTTTTTATATTCCATTCTATCACAAACTTCGTTCAGTTTAGAATGATATGCTACCTTGGTCCGGCAAACAAATGAAATTCTGATCAGCATCATACATTTCTATGTTTAAAAAAATCTCAGAGTACTAGTAAATACAAAGAAACAACAGAAGTTGCTGACCTGACCTTTACCATGTGAATTAACACAAAATGTAGACCTGAACTTTACCATGTGTGATTCTTTCTTGTATTGGTGTTTTTTGTGGACATGCCTATGTTGGGGCATGTGTGCACCTGTGCAGGTGTCTGTGAAGTTCCTCCATTTGACCTAAATCTGCAAACTCTTCTACCATAGACCCAGAGATTTTTTTTGGTTTTTTTTTTGTTGCAAACTTTGCATATTTCCTTAAAACTTGAAATGCCTGATATTTTCACATAACAGTTGAATTCAAATATATTCCAAATAAAAGCATCTCTAGTTTCAGTACTGGTTTTGAATGACTAATCAAATGTGGAATATACCAAGAGAGCTGTTTTCAAACATCCATCTGTGCTAGCACTTTTCATCTTATGCTTTTATAGTATCAAAACAACAGCATGCCAGTAAGTTTGACACATGTACATGTTCATGCACACATACACACACTCTGTAATGATCATACATCCAAGCCTTAACACTTTTAAAAAACATATTCATGAACCTCACTGAGTTTAACCCGCAACTAAACCAAACAACTCTCCTCAAAGCTCCACACACACAAACGGCAACCAAACTAAAAATCACAATGACTCACGACACTTCACAATCACACCCATGCATTACAATATCCAACACAATACATAAAATATATATGTTTAATTATGTAACTTACAGGTAAGGTTTGATTCCTGTATGTTTGCGCATGTGAATGCGTTGACTCTTGCAGGTGGAGAAGGACTTTCCACAGACACTGCAGCTGAATGGAAACATCACAACTGATTCAGACTATTATTTATTTTGACTAAAAGCAGACATATTTTCAAAATTATTTTGCACAAAATAACAAAGTTCTATCATACAAAATGATATGCAAAGCTTGGTTAAGGATCTCTGGGTCTATTAAAAATTAGCTTGCAGATTTTTAGATCAAAGGGTGGATACTTACAGGTAAGGTTTGATTCCTGTATGTTTGCGCATGTGAATGCGTTGACTCTTGGAGGTGGAGAAGGACTTTCCACAGACACTGCAGCTGAACGAAAAACATCACAACTGATTCAGACTCTTTACTACGGCCAAATAAAAAGAATCCTCTGTTTCCGGTATGTGGGTGAAGAAATGAAAGGCAAAAGCTTTCAAGGCTGAAGTGTATCAGACCTATTCAATTTAATGATTATCAGCTCCTCTCTGAGAGCCACCAAGTGTATGTTCAACAATAAAACATACCTTGGATGCAGACTGTTTATGAACTGGTAATTAACAGCCCTTTATCAGCTTTTTGACTCAGTGTGTACACAAAGTGAGTCTACCTGATTCTGATGTACAATTCTTGATTTCTTTTAAATCTTTCTAACACTGAAGATGGAATACTAATCCAGCTGCTTTGAGAATAGGTCTCTCTCTTTTTTTAAGTATGAACTTTGTGCTTCAGTCAGTGACAAAACTATAATGTAGCCTGTACAACCATTTATCAAACAGCACTACCCTTCAGCCTCAACTGATTCCTGTGCATAAAATTCAGGCTGCTGTCTGGGGAAAGTAAGTTACCATCACACTCTACCACCTATTTTTCTTCTTCTTCTGCTGCTGCTTTTTCTTATATATATATATATATTTTTTTTTTCTGTCTACATGTATATTTTGCTAGAGACAACACTTTTGCAAGCCATGTATTTTTTAATGTGTCAGGTGCACACTATGCAGTCTAGCACTTTCCATACACGGTCAAACTGGCTATTCTGATTAAAACATATGTTACATTAATATTCAGCAGTGAGCAACGGCGTAAAAAACTGTTCAAAATTCCCTGGTTTTCTCTACTGATTTCCTATTCTCCATCGAAAAGTCATCCATTAAAATAAATATCACCAAGTGGGTAGATCTGTCACCAGTCCTAGTTAACAAAACTTTGTCTATACCTGCATCAGGCAGCAGAAAGCATTTGTAACCTGTCCAAATCAAGCCTCTTTTTTCTTTTTTAAAACATTAAACAATTCAGCACAGATTGCACATCACCCTACACATATTTCTGTTACTGTTATCTCTTGTGTCCCTTTGATCTTTTTTGTTTCAGTAAGGGGTAAGGATGAAACTTTTTTTTTTCTTTCGTTTTGTGTTTTGCTACGTATGAAAAAAAAAATTTCATTATCTAAAAAAAAAAAAAAAAAAAAAAAAAAAAAAAAATCATTTCCAAACATTTCTGACAGTCAACTGGTTTTGCAACACATTCACACACATAAATGCACAAACACACACACGCATACCTGCAATCTTGACCTCAACACCACAATGTTATTCAAAACATGATTTTCATTTGGGTCACTGATGCCTTTAATTATAAATCTCATTTTTGATGCTGCTGATGCTGTTCCTGAGCAAATGAACATCTTAAGTTAGCCACACCCTGTGCATACCTAAAAGACACAGGAATTCATGGAATTATTAAACAGACTCGCTTTGTTTCCACATATGAGCCATACTTAGGGCAAGTGAACTAGTATGTTGTTTTTTCCATTGTTTTTTTTTATAATGAGAAAATTTCAATTACAAAAATTCAGATATACAGTTTGATCAAAAACATTCCAGTCTGCCAGAAGTTTTCTTCTTCAATAAAACAGAATTTTTAACGTCAAAAGCAATTAGCTTGATCAGGAAGAATACCGGAAACAGAAGACTATACTTTTTATTTGGCCTAAAATGTAACTACACTAACAAATCTACCAAGTCATACAAAGAAATGCTGTGGTACTTACAGGTAAGGTTTGATTCCCGTGTGTTTGCGCATATGAATGCGCTGACTCTTGCGGTTGGAGAATGACTTTCCACACACATTGCAGTTGAATGGCTTGATTCCTGTGTGCTTGTACAAGTGAACTGGAAAAAAATGAATATCAAGTTACTATTTGTTAGACATTGCAGGCAGCATATCAAGGATACATTTTCAACATTCATAATAAAAATAATGGGTATAATTCATGTGCTCTACCTCTTAACCACAGGGGCTAAGAGCGCTAACAATACATCAATATGGGGAAAAATAGTTACAAACGTTAACAACAAAGGGCACTATATTCAAGACTTACAAGCAAGACAAATGGAATGTGTCAATGACAAAGCACGAACTCACACATGCCAAACCACATACCAATACCTAGATATCAATGAAAGCAGATTTGTACAGATGTATTTTCAGACCAAATTTGAACTCATTTTGTTTTAGCATGGCGAATTTGGTAGGGAAGTTTATTCCAGTTGACAGGACCAAGATGTGAAAAAGGCAAGATGTCCTTATAATTTCCTTTTACACTGTGGAATACAGAGAACATGTGCCTCATTCTCCCTTTCACATCCTCACTACTGTAAGCAGGCACATTTTTTTCCTTAACCCCTCGTTTTTATTATTTCTGTTTATCACAGTTTTGCTTTTCTCAGTGCATATGCTCTGTGTGGAAAATACACAGGTATGTAGGTGTAGAGATTCCAGAGGAGGTACACTGTAGACTGCATAATATGCCACTTTCCGTCAAGTGAAATTTACAGAAGTAGAGATTTCTATTATAAAACAGTTTGCAAATCGTGACAGACCTAATACACAATCTCCAGAAACAGCAAGAGCCAAGAATCAGATGTCTAAACACAATGAGAACACATACACACACACTTTACACAATGCTACAACAATAAGCATTCTCCTCACTTTTGAAGGCCACATCTCCCTTGACAATGCGCCCACAGTGTTCACATTTGTGCTTGTTTTTGCCCTTTAGCACACGCAGCTGGGTCACTGTCAGTTCTTTGGTGGCGGTGGTGGTGGTGGTGGTGGTTGCCACTGGGATCTTCTTCTCCTTCACAACTCGGGGTTTGGGAGGCTGGGTCTTTTCACCTCCTAACTTGACTGTCAGACCAAAAAAAAAAAAAAAGTCATCACATCTTCCATTGCAAAGTAGTACAAACTGCATTAATTTTGTTTTGTGTTTTTAAGTGTAAAAAACATGTTTCTCTAACTCTTTAATAAGAAAAGAAGAAAAGAAAAGAAAATGGTGAGCACTTCAGACACTGAGTTAATAAAAAAAAGAAGAAATGTCAGAAAATTCATGAAAAAAAGTCAAGATGGGTGAATTTTGGAAAGCTATGCTTCTAATGTTGGTTCATGTCATTCACTTTCAGAGAAAAGGGAATGCTGCTGTGTACATACCAAAACATATATTTGTTTTTTGATGAATACAACTCTGAAAGTACTTAACTATTGATCCAGCTTCAGAAATTCAAACAACCTATTGTACTATTACTGTTATTCAGCATCTGGGACTTACAGCACAAACATATCACATAGCATTTGACTTTCTCAGTGTCTGAACATATGACAAAACTCAACTACTAATTCTCCTGACATTTGACTTTACTCAATGTCTCAAAATATGACAGCATTCAAGCGTCAATTCTCCTGATATCTGACTAAAGATACAATCTGCATTTCCTAACCCCTTGCCTGCTGCCGAGAAGGATACTCGTCAACCAAATGATATTCCCTCAGATTAAGACTGAGCTCACAGGTCAGGATGTTCGACACCAAATTTTATCTGGAAGTCTTCTTCCTGGGATGGCACTACTTTTGTTTAGCAAAACAAATGATACTTTTTTAAGGCACACAAAACTTAGTGACTACGTTTCATGCTTTTGTCACACGGATCTCATTTCACAAAGGTTCCGTAGTCAAGAGGTTAAAAACAACGACAAAAACTCATACCGAAATTATTACACATACCATTTGCTTTAAAAATATGCAAACAAACAGAAAACTCACCAATGACAGCTTCTATAGCTGCACGGAGGATCTGATCCTCCTTGGCCCGCTTCAAGTCTGCTGAGGACACAGGGGCAGGGGGGGTAGTACTGGCCTGGCTGGTTTTCACCTCGCTGGCAGTGGCAACACCATTTGCTGTGCCACCTTCTCCACCCTCTGCTTCTGTTCTTTCTTTTTGTTCATTTTGTTCATCATTAGCTGGCTTCTCTGCCACCGCTAAAACAGTGAAAACATAAAATTACATTTATAACACACAAGCAATACAGGAAAATGACATATCAATATTTCTCAGAAAAGTCTTACAAAAACCTGATGATCAGAAACAGTTGTTGAAGCTTTCTATTCAATCATCAAAAGACTATCAGAAAACTGATGACTGTGAAACCTGCTGTTCAATCTTGGTTGCTTCCCCTCTTTTTCCTTTTTTTGCTGTTGTTGATATGGAACTTACTTTTAATCAAAACAAAATTCTGAAGGCAGGAAAAGTGTAAAACTATATAAAAATTATACAAATTATAAATAAGGAGAGGTTCTTGGCAAAATAAACACTTTTTCCAAAGACAAAACAGCAAACGGAAGAGTAATAATGCTGCCAATTATGGAACTTGTTTCCAGAAGTGTAGCTGAAACAAAAAAAGCCCTACAGTACTATTACTACTGCGAACATTCACTTACATTTACTATTCACTGGCATCTTGAAATTTTTATACCACCTGTAATATTTCAAAAGAATTTTTTCCAAACATTTTTCTAACTGACCTGGAGGAGTGCTGGTGGTTATGTTTGCATCGTCAATAATGTCAGGAATCTGTAACATGCGAAGAATTCATAAAAACACATCACTTGAAGACAGAAATTAAATCATAACTATCATACCCACTGTAACCTCTTTAAACAACTGTCCTTGGTATTCCCTACAGCCTTAGTGGCTTCCACCCCCTGCAACTAACACCTTTTGCGGCAAAGTAATAAAAAAAAGATGCCAAAGTGTAGAAGACATCAAAAGACACTGAATAATTGAAGTGAGAATTCCTTCTTTTTTTCTGATTCTAAAAACATTTTCTTTCCAACAAATCCATAATACTTGTTAAACAGAGCTACGATAGATACAAAACGTTACCTCTACCTCTGCTGACAACAACAATAGTAAAGCCATAGTTATATAAACATGAAGGGGAGAGGACCCCAAGTCTAGCATGTCAACAACCAATTGCTGTGCTATGGTCTGAACAAACTCTCAGAACCTTCCTTCCCTTCTCCCAGCTTAACAGAGAACCAAGAGACAAGAGGAAAATCTGAGACACACACAACATAGAATGCCACTTTGAGACACACACAAAGCAGACTCAAAGACACACAAACATTTTTTTTTTTTCAATGTAGAAAGAAACACCAACATGCTGAAAGTAGATGATTAAAAAATAAACAAGAGACTTTTCAAGAGATGAAAAGAGGTAACAGATAGGAGACAAGTTTGTAAGAGAAACTGTATCTTCAGCCTTACTGCTACATACATACAAATGTTCATGATCTTACACACAGATAGGGTGAAGAAAGGGTGAGACAGAAAACTGCAGATAAAGGGTGAAGAGATGGAAAAAAGCAAACAGCAACGTGGATCTAAGTAAAGCGACACTGATCATCGGAAATCACTTGCTCTGACAACTTATCTTACACTGATGTAAAACAAACTTTTCCTGAACGATAAATTTCAGAAACATTTTCTTTGCAACTAAATACCCTAATACCTTGCTAACATACTCACTACTAACTTCTGCTCTTGCTTGGCTATAGAAATGAGAACCAAATTATACTTTTTGAGCACACACTAATTTACAGATCTATATGAAACAGTCAAAAAGCCTCTTCCAACACACACAAGTACCTCCAACATGCACACTCACATCAAACCACATATACTCACCCCATCCTGGTAAAACTTCCTAAACTTATCGACTCTCTTCTGGACAGCAGGGTTGCGGTGTTCCACTGGAATCTCAGCCACCACGTTCTTCATGCAGCATGTCAAGGCATACCTCAAAATGTCATACGTCATGCCAGCCCAGAAATAACGGCGACGCAGCTTCAACTGAGTGTCTTGCTGACTCAAGTGGCGGTCATTCTCTGAAACAGTTTGACAGCAGATTTTCCAAAACATCCATTTTGCTACCATGGCAAACAAATTTAGAGAGAGTGTGTAAGCATATTTATGTCTGTGTATCTGTGTGTGTGTGTGTGTGTGTGCATGAGAGAGAATGAAATAGAGAGAGAGACAGAGAGTGAGACACAGAGAGATCACTGACGTCACCATTACAGTTTCACATCCTCCACAAACAATCCTGTCCCATCTGACCGTAGCCAAGGGCTGTTGGTTTGTTGGACAATTATAAATGCAAACGGACAAATAAGGAAAGGTCTGTATGCATTTAGTGATACTCACTCAACAGGATTGTACTAATTTTGCATAACAATTCTAACTAGTGCCAACATTTTCCCCCATAGTGTTAACACACACACAGACACTGATTTCAGCTTTAAAATTACAAAACTTTCTTTCTCACCATAATCAAGCTGCTTCTATAAAACATATATTTTAGAACAAACAATTACCCATTTAACAGTCTGTTGAGTTAAGCCACTGAGACACTGGTGTGAAAGTGGTCCCAATCAAGTGCCTGATGACACACTGGCAGTTCTAGTTTGTTGGTTGAAACTACTATCTAAAAGACAGCAAGCAATATCAATTATCTCCTGTCCCAAGTTCTCAGTACTACCAGCATCATACAAATTTCACACCAAATGCAACAGCACAACCTCTCCTTCCACCCTTCCACCCTCCCAACCAATGCTTATTACATTTAATCCCACTTAAACCTGAATGAAGACACTCAAACAACACACAAATACCAAACTGCTTATCAACAGAAGATACTTTGGCACTTTTAACACCAAACAACTTACCAACATGGGCTTCTGCTATGGCCTCCTGTCGGGTTTTCTCTGAGAACAAGACCTGGCGTGGTTTGGCGTTTGGGCGAAGTGGAGATTTGTAGTACAGAGATCCGTCGATGATGCAGAAGGACTCGGAGCGTTTCTGGATGTAGTGCTGCTGCATGGGGTTGGTGGTGGGTGGGAATGTGCTGTCAGTCAGGTACTGGATCAGGTCTTCATAGGTGCTCTCTTCTTCTTCATCCTGTGCATAATAGCACGATTACCAGAGAATGTTACTGTTAGCTACTCGACATATCCTCTCTCCTTTACAGGCTTGCACACACACCAACACACCAGACATATAAAAGAAAGAAATATAAATAAACAAACAGAAAATCAAAATATAAATGAAAATCAATAAATCAGTTAATTAATATTTCATCATCCAGAAAACAAGAGATTTTAAAAAATTGATGCATACATGCTGAGGGAAAAATCCTAAAAAAACCCAACTTTTATCATGGTCAACACTACTGTATATCACATAATCAGAACATAAAGAAAGAAAGAAACACACTATACAAACGGATGTTGTTCTTTCTGTGTCAAGCTGATTTTAAATAATTCTTAGCAATACTAGATTTCTAATTTTACATCATAGTGATATCTTATCATGACCAGATTTCCACTTTTGTATCGTCTCCACCACTGCAGACAACAAACTTACAACAAACTAACACTTTTCAATTTCAACATTTATATGCATAAAACGGATGGACATTCTTTCAGACAACTGTTCAAGTTATTAGTAAATGACTAAGAAAACACTGTTCTCTCTTTTCATAACATTATTTTTCTAGCTGTCATTACTAGCTACATTAATTAAGCCACACTTAAAGCTTTTGGAAATAATGCAAACTCCTGAATTTTCCTCCTCTTCAAAGCTTCCCAGGAAGATTCTTTCATCTCATTTCAAACCATGAAAAACTATCCGACAAGTTTGTTAATGTTTCAACCATTTACAACTTCCCAACAGACAAAGCAAGCTGACCTCCGAGAGGTGAGGATCCCCATCATGCTCCCTCTGCTTCACTTCCTTGGACAGACTGGGGATCTTGATGATCGTCTTGTTACGCAGGGGATTGCTGCTCACGCACTCGGGGCAGGAATGGATGTAGGCATCTAGGTCGTTGATCATCCCTTTCCAGTACACGTTCATGTTCAGCAAGTTCTTCAGGACTCGCACGCGACCAAAATGCTCTTCTGCACATTAAGTCAGGAACATTCTTGACAACAATGGTCAAGCCATATGTTTAAAACTACTTTATGTGTTCAGAGATATTCACAAACAATACAGTTTTCACAGGTAATAAATAATTATAAACACATTAACTCTTACTATGACCCTGAGAAACAACCTAACACATTACTCCCACAATCACCTTGACCAGACATTCACTTCAACTTTTGAGACCTTGATCAAACACATCAAGTAAACTGTACAATTCACACACACATACTACCCCCTCCCCCTCCTCGCACACATTCCCACAACTGGATCAGATTGATTACAAACATGCAGTTGTTTAACACAAATCATTTAAAAAACAAAAACAAAAAAACAAAACAAAAAAAACAACAAAAAAAAAAACATCCATCAGATTTTTTCAGTAAGGATTTTACCTCCTCTTGTATGTGCTTTCCTCAGCAAACTGAAACGCTGCCGTTCTTTGGTAAGGATGAGACGGCCTCTGGATTTTCCTAAATGGCCGTACAGCTTTCCGTCTTTAAAAACAACAGTCTCTGCCAGACGACGAACAGCACGCTTGAAGTCCACAGACACTCGAGGAGGGTAAAAGTTGCGTTCTTTGTAGCACTTGATGACCAGATAGTACAGATCAAGATCCAACTGTGATGCAAGCACAAGAAATCATGTTTTAGTGCCACAGAAAAATAACCTGATGTAAAAATACTAATTGAACTGCTTGACCATCAAACAAAATAAGAAACCTAGCATATGCAAAATACAAAATTATGCCCAATTTATGTAGTTGAAGTCTTTTGGAGAACCATGATCTTACATGGAATTTCAAAATGGTGAAAAAAAAAGTTTAAAACATTTACAAACACAGCTATTTCAGTACTTATTATCTTTGAAACAGATAAGGCGACATCCATGAAACACTACTTCTAAAATGACTGCTTTTCAAGCACAACATTGGGACTTCATAAAACTGGGGTCCATGATGACCAGGTGCAGATTTGAGTTTTTAATAACAATACTTCATCCTTTTAGAGTATTTGAGTCTGATATCTTCACAGCAGCAGGATGTGAAAAACAGACAAAACAATTTCAAGTTACTCCATCCCACATAGGACAGATCCTCAGCCAGTCATTTCTGGTCGCTCTCTGTTGAACTGTCATCTGGTACTGTCCTGTTTCTAACCCTTTCTGACAGACACTTCAATATTTAGTCATGCTTTGATATGGATTCTCTGGGGTCATGTTAATTCAAGGACTGATCCCAGAAAATGAGAAGACCATCCAACATTTCTGGTCTGTCTGCCAAACAAGAGTGTCTTTGGTTCTGATACTGCTGTCAATATGTACTGCTCTCCTTTCGATCAGGAAAACACAGTTAATCATTATACTGGCTATCACTCATTATCACTTTAGAGCAGTTTGTCAACAGTGATATATCATCCAATTGCAAAGTCTAAAGTGCTTATCTCAAAATGGACACTTTTCTTATTTTTATGAAGAAATGGTAATAGAACTCAACCAGAAGCAAACATATGTATTATAAATAATAAAATATGCTGATGACAGGTTACCATTACTTGGTGTGCACATGCATAAGTTGCCAGGACTGGATTGCATAAGCAATCTTTGCAGTGCGAAGTTAAGAATTTTCCCAGTCCAAGCAAACTCCATAGACTTAGGAAAACCCTTAATGTTAAGTATACTTAGCGCTGCTAATGTTGCTTGTGCAACCAAGCATTTGCCATCAAGATAGGCTATGGCATCAAATCAAATCATGTAACTTATTGTCCAGCCAACCAAAGGTCAGTCTGACATCAGTCTGCAAAGGTAGGAATGACAAAAACCAACAACAAAGAAACAAAAAAACCCAACAAATATATCTTTTAAAAACTCCAACCTTATCCATGGAATTAAATAAGCCATTTGGAGTCAGAGCTGGTCTTGGCTTTGTATGTGGATGTGAACTGTTATTGTGCTGTTCAAAGGAATCATCAGCTTGCTCTGACCCCAGGTCACTTTGATCTTCTTTCTCCTCTTTTTCTGGTGGTGGCGGAGGCCTGATCTTGGGTGGTCGTCCTCGTTTACGTTTCGGTGGTGCCTGCTCAGCAGCTGGAGGCGGTGATGGTACCTTGCGTCTCTCACGCTTTATCTGCAGACCCTCTTTGGCTTTCAAACTGGGAACCCTCTTGCGACTTGACGATCGAGTAGTTCTTGTACATTCTCTTTGATAAATGCTGCCACCTGGTCGATACGGCTCATCTGCACAGCACAAAACATGCATGGAAATGTTAGGCACAGAATGCAGGATGGACACTTCAAGTACATAGTGTGTTATCAGTTTGGGAATATACTCACGAAGTAATGCGTCAACACAGACAAATTTCAGTTTGGTAATGACATCTCATTCTTGATATATTTGATAATATTTACTGGTTTGCTCTGGTCACTTGCCCTACTTTTCTACATATTTAAAAAAAAAAAAATTGACGTGGGGTGAGGGGACAAGAAACAACTTTCCAGACAAACTCTTCTAACCTTTATCATCGTCCAAGTCCTCACTAGCGCCATCATCTTGGAGTATGTTTGCTTCATCATCTGTGGAGGCACCATAGGCTTCAGTGAAGTCTTCCGCTGCAGGCGGCCTTTCTTCTGCTTTTGCTGCTGCTGCCTTTATCTCCTCCTCAAAGGCCACAGGCATTACAGCGGATGAAAACATGTCTTGCTCGTGTGCTGTCAGTGGCTCCAACTTCACAGTCGGCAGCATGGCAATGTCAAGCTCAAAACTCGGGGTCTGCACGTGAGGCTCCTTGCCATAAGCTGCCACTAACAGGTCCACTGTTTCCTTCTCTTCTTCCTCTGACATACGTATTTCTGAGTTGCCAATGGTTTCTGTCTTGTGGCTCAGCTTTTCTGGCAAAACAGGTTCTCTGCCCACGGAAAAGTTGCACAATGAAATGTAAGTCATACAACAGTAAGATAAGGACAGAAAAACAAGAACATTAAAAAAAAAAACATACAATGTTCTTCTTTAGGATGTGTGTGACTGATTGAGTGTGCATTCGCATTGCTTGTGCGTCTTATGTGAGTGTCTAAACCTGATGTACAGCTATGTGGATTTATCTGAACATGTTTCTTTTCATCATCACAAGGAAAGTGCATGTTGCAGATTGTCAAAATTTGAACGACAAGTTTGTTAGATTGGCTGATTTCAAATTATAAACGAGACTGACATGTACATTTATCTATTTCACCAAAGCACAGAAGCACATCATATACACATGTACAACACATTCATACAAATGTATGGTCACCACCTACATCAGATCTCAATACCATGATAATGACTCACCTGTTGAAGGTTAGAAAAGAAGGAACGTAGTCGGCTTGAGGAGGCAAAGAGATGCGTAGAGGCACCATGAAAGCCTCAAGACACCTATTCCAAACCTTTGGGTGAGAGTGGACAAAGTGTTCTAAACTTCGGATCACTCTCTGCCATCGCTCATCTGTAACATTAGTTGGAATGGTTGAAATAGATGCCAATTATTCATGCGAGAAAAGGTCTGGTTTGAAGTACATTCATCACCTTTATCACATGAAACATTGGACAGATCCAGGATACTGAAATTACAAGCTGTTATGCTCTAAATTTAAGACAGCTAAAACATTCTTTTAATCCAAACATACTAACAACAAAAAAATTAAAGCAAAAAACAATCAAACAAACAAACAAACAAACAAAAACAAGCTAGTGCAACAATTCTTCAACCTCTACCTCAACTAATACACGAAACACTCTCTAAATCTCTCCTTCCAGCATTACCTGCAGGACTGGCAGGCTGTGTCAAGTAGATGACCGAGATGCCTGCCACTTCCAAATCCCGAATGTTGATGTGCATGTACGCATTTTTGGTGGTCCTGTTCTGTAGCATGCACAGTTTTTCCATCACTCCGTACCTGCACAGATATCGTAACTGATCTCAACACGCATCACACTCACAGTCAGCCTGATACATCCATGTCGACAAATTCTGCAGGAGTTTCATCTGTTACTTTTTCAACTGTTTAGAAACAAGTATTCTGATGTTATGCCCAGGCTTCTGACAACTTACACATCTCTGGAGTTCCAGGGACTCTTTTACCACAATTCTAATGGGTCCCTAACTACTTTAAGAGGGTCACTTTCATGCTAGTTGTAGGTATCGCCTTCTGTCATGATCACCATTTGTGACAATTGTGGACTCAACTTGGGAAACCTGTAACTTCGATTTTTGGTGCTCCAACAAGTCATTCTCTTCTCTAACCCTCTTCACTATAAGGTCTACAATGATGCTTTCATTTGTTTCAAAAGAGTGCTCATGTTTTCGTTTTTAACAGATCATTGACAAATGATATAGAACATCCAACCCCTCCCTCCCAAAAAAGCAGATGCTCCCTTTCTTATTTGAATCTAAAAACGGATTTTGTATGATTTTGCATCCCCAGACCGAAGAGTTGCACCCATTTGCTACACGTTCTTATTAAATCTGATTTTGCTATAAACAAAGAAAGAAAGAAAGAGAGGTACATCTAATCTTCAACTTTCTAGTCTTAATCATCTAGGTTCTCGGGCCAAGATGTGGTTGAGGAAAACAACCCTTCTTCACAGCAAATGAACCCAGCATCAGACTGAACTATCGTAAAGGACTTTTACTCTTTTTATGTGTTCATTCTTGAAATTTTTAGAACATCCCATGACCATTTTCCATTTTCAAACACCGGGGACACATATCAAATATCTATGTGTTCTGTGAAGTCCTGTATAAATGGTTCAAATCTAAAATTTCTTGTTGTGTGCATGTGTGTGTGCTTGTGCTATGCGTGCATCAATTACTATTGACATGTATGTGTAATATTTTCTGCTGTCTTTTTTCCCCTTGAAATTGAACAATTCTTATAAATCAAACATCGAGACTGTGCAATGCAGATAAACGCTACAATAAATTCAGTATCAAAATATAAACAGATGCGCACCAAACTAAGAGTACCTGCATATCAGATTCAAGACAAAAGTTGTGAGAGCTGCTGATGTAATCTGATCAATAATGGTGGATTCTGGATATTGGGAGTAACAGTCAAGAGCCACTGCCACATAAACTTGTTTCTTGCCAGCTTGGTAAGGACCAAACACCTGGATCTCCACCTGGTAACAAAACAACAGTGTATTTAAGTATATATCATATGTCTATTTTATCTATACTGCATAATACAAGTAATTCAAGGATTTCATAAACACTGGAAAACAGCTGGAATTCAGCTAGTTCAAAGTATTTCAAGAGACATAGTTTGCTTTAAAAACCACCACACCATAGAACAAACTTCAGCAGACTGGTTGTTTAAACAGTATAATAATAATTTAATGATAATAATATTTAATATCTTATTTTTATATAGCACTATAATTCAAGAATAAGCATGCTCTAAGCGCTTTACAAATCTAGTACCTAAAGTGAAACAAGAAAGCACATAAAAAGTAGTAGAAACATAAAACAGAATCATTAGTATCATAAAAACAAAGCACAAAACCCACAAAGTAACATGCTCTCAATACTACAACTGTTGCACTCCAACACTCACACACACTCACACAGGATAAAATGACTGAGATAACAGCAATTATCACTTAAAATACATACATATAAAAAAAAAAGAGCATAATTTTAATTTGTATGCCATAGATTTTGTAAAAATTGTAATATAAAGATTTGGAGAGAAAAGGTCAACGGGGTAAAAATCAGCAGTCATTCTCCCTTTCGAACCACGCCACCTCCATCCATCTACCCACCCCCATTCTCTCTACTCATCCATTACACATACTCACATTGCCATGAGCCTGGGACAACAGCACTATTTGATTTAATAATAATATATTAGGTCAAATCCCACCAAAAGGCAACTATTGTGAAAATGGGTATTATGGTGTCCAGGCTTATCGAGGCATACATATCCCATAATTTTGCTTCGATTAAGTAGCATATGCACTGTGCAGCAAAACAAACCTTGCACTATCATGTAAAACCAGTCTTTTTAATATCAAAGTGCAATGAAACATTAAAGACATAGAATTCTTAAATAGTTGCCTAAACTTAAGGCAAAAAAACATATATACATATCAATTCTTTTTAAATGGTAGCCTGGTCAATGACCATTTTTACAAGAGCTGACTTTATCAGTTTATGCCTAAATTAGGTTTTCAGCTCTTATTCCATGTCAGTTCATTCGCAAAAAGACTCATGTTTGTCACCAAATCAAGGTTAAAATTTGGTCACTGCTAGTGCAGTTTTGATTCACAATCTTGAGCCAACAGAAAAGCTGCAAAAGGCAAAAACATTCAGGTGACCAACCTTCAATAGTGCCAGTGGGTATTAGCGTGACATTTAATTGCCTAAAACTGTAAAAAGCAATTTGTAAATCTATAGATCTATCTTTCTATATGAACTCATTCAGTCACTGATACTGAAAAATGGCAACACATACAGTGTTATTAGTGTTAATATACATACCTATGTATATATTATTATCATTTCATTTTCAATGCAGACTTTCCTTTCTTTTTTTTCTTTTTTTTTTACACTCTAGGTTTTTTTCTTTCCTTTTTCTTGTGACTAAAATTAAAAGTAATGGTCAATAAAATTAAAAAGTAATCTATTTTATTTCTTTTTTTTAACTAACCCTCTGTTAAAAGCGAGTATACTAACCCTCTGCCAAAAGTGAGTACAGGTTTCCTGGGCAAAGGCAAAGATGTCTGGCTCATCTCTGATTTCCAATGGAAGGATCTGAATCTCTGACTCTGTTTTGACGCAGGCAGCTGGAACAGTACTGACGTTTAAAGCTGGAGCAGGGGCTGCTGTAGGAGTTGCAGAGTCCACAGCAGAATTTGCTGACAAAATCTGTTCCTGGGTCGTTGGAGTGACAGTCATCAATGAGTTACTTAGGATACCGCTTGTGCATCGGATGCCTCGGGTCACACAGAAGTCACAGCTGTGCAGGACTTTCTTCACAGTGTTAATGATCCCTACCCAGTAGAATTCCTTTGACACTCTGTCTGTTGTTTTCTCAATGCCAAAGTGATTTCCTGCAATGTTATATGACAAAAATGCACCAGTTGATTAATCAATAATAATCAGTTTGACTTGTAACTTGTACTAATGTAACTGCAAGTTATACAGTTGATTAATCAATAATAATCAGTTTGACTTGTAACTTGTACTAATGTAACTGCAAGTCATTAAAAAACAAACTATATTAGTATCACACTGACTGATAAATTTATTTGATCTGTAATTAAAGTTGAATTAAACTTAACAGTTAAAGTATCATCTCTTATCAAAAATAAAAACAAATAAACGAAACAATAAGTCAACAGCAAGAAATGTCATTATCTGTTCATCACTGAACAGATAACAGTAACAATAATGAATAAGGTGATTACTGATCTTAGTTTAAAAATATTTTTTCTCAGTTTTTTTCTAAAAAGACATCAAAATATAACTGAGTTCCAATTCACACATAACATTAACTACATTACACTGAACTTAATATTTTTATTTTCATAATATCTTATTTTTATATAGCGCTAAAATAAGCATAAGCAAGTTCTAAGCGCTTTTTAATCCAGTACCTAAGGTGAAACAAGAAAGCATATAAAAGTAGTAAAAACAAAACAAAATCATTAATATTATAAAAAAACAAAAAACACATTGCATAAAACTCACAAAGTAGCACACTATCAATACTACAACTGTTACACTCAAACACTCACACTAACATCCACGCACAGACACACATATGATTAAGTGGCTGAGATGACAGCAATTTTCACTTAAAATACATACATGTAAAAAGGAACATAATTGTTATCTGCGTGCCACAGATTTTGTAAAAATTGTAAAAGGAAATTTTGGATAGAAAAGGTAAAAGGGGTAAACATTGGGTCATTCTCCCTTTCGAACCACACCACCATCATTCATCTACCCACTCCCATTCTCTCTACTCTCCTATCACACACACACACATTGCCATGGGCCTGGGACAACAGCACTATCTGAGTCATGACAAGTACTTTTTTTAAAGAGATAAGTTTTAAGATTTACTTTAAAGGTAGATATACGAGTTGTTTGTCTGAGAGCAATAGGCAGAGAATTCCAAGTTGTTGGGCCGAAGACGGAAAAATGACCTCCTTCCACAGGAGTTAAGGAAGTATCTGGGAACAGTTTGCTGGGGGGAATCAAGAGATTTCAATGTTCTGTTTGTCAAGTACGGGTTAACAAGCTCTGAAAGATATGAGGGTGGGGTATCACAATTCAGGCACTGTAGCCACACACGCTGCGACACAGTGTCATGCCATGGCATGTTACAATATATATACACATGTACTGTGGTGATGATGTGCACACACACACACACACACTTACGCACACATACATGTATTCATACACACTCACACACACTGATAACTGTAGTGTATTAAATAAGGATCATAAGTCATTAAATGAGAGACAATGTTTGTTCTGATAAATAAAAAAAATTATCAGATTCATGTACATTTAAAAAGAATATAATATCAATAGTACTTTCCATGTTGAAATTGAACACTATTGTGTGATTCTTTTAAATTTGATCTTTTGATTTTAAATGATTTGATGGTACAGATTCTATGTCAATCTATTTAATCATGTGGATATAATTTGTCAATGCATGATACTGACAGTGATATACATGTGTATACATATATAAATATATATATATATATACATATATATACACACACACCCCCTAATAGTTCACACTCTCTTTGTGTCCTGGGCTCCTCTCCTTGCAGAAGGCACTAAGGTAAATACCAAGACTGTTAAAGCCAAGCAGAGCAAACCAATAGGCCTAGTTTGCATCAGTTTGACATGGTACAGTATATGACACCAAAACATAATTACACACACACACACACCCACACCCAAAAGCACACACACACACACACACGCACACTAGCTTAATGGTTAAAGCGTTGGGCTTTCAATTTGAGGGTCCCGGGTGTGTATGTGTGTGTGCCTGAAATCTGACTGAATGATACAGGAAACGAATGATGAGTGCCAAGTGGCAGCCGTCAGTCGGCTCTACCCAGGTAGGCAGCCTGTTGTGCAAATGACCCGTGTTTGTAAAGCGCTTAGAGCTTGGTCTCCAACAGAGGATAGGCACCATAGAAGTATCCATTTCAATCAAACAAACAAACAAAACAAAAAAACACAAACAATACAAACAACAACATTCATTGTATGTATACATACATACACACACATATATTCATATATATCATATGCACACATACACATACATACACACATACATAAATGCACACACATACATATCATACATAATATATACCTACATATATATATACACCACATAAGTAATAATATTCATAATAAAAAGGTACTAATTCATGTAATTGCACGAAGTTTGAGGGTGGTTCGGAGGGGGGAGGGGGTGGGGGTGGGTGGTTGGGGGGGGGGGGATGAGGGGGGCAAAGGAGATAAGGGGTGGGTGGGTGGTGGTGGTGGAGGACTAGGGTGGATAGGGAAATATATTAAAGGGAACGGGGTGACGAAGTCGAGCGGGGAAAGAGATGGGCAGCAGAAACGTGGTAATTATTAATGTTAATATACACATGGGTGCATAAATATACTCCAGAAGAATGACAAATGTAAGATAAAAGCATCAGACTATAAATACTGTTCAGATATAAAAACAAGTTTTATGCAGTAGTGTAAAATGTAGTCAATATTTAAAATGACCAATGAAAAACCACACAAACAATATACTATTTCTTTCTGACACTCTTTCCTCTCCTCACACAGCCTTTGGTATACTCTTTTCATCACACAACATGGTCACACATGCACAATCATATGCATACACTCACATGCACACACACACACACATGACCTTCACATCTATAGACTAATAATAAAACTTTAAAAGTAAAATCATTTCAACAGCATAAATGCAAAATCTCCATGTCAGTGTATGAGTAAAATATAAATCAAAAGTATTGTCACATCTCAGTTATCACATTTTTTCTGATAGTTTGTGCATCTCTTCTTGATTTCAGTCCATAAAACTAAAGATAGTTCCAAGATTGTACATCCAGTAGTTTTCACAAGGGAAAAGTCTCTCATAACTGTCCACACTCTCAACTGGGATGAATCCAGAAAAGAGAGTTCTGAATCCTCAGGATGATCACATTCAAACACATGGGGAGCAACACTACACAGTACACTTTCTCACTTTCTTCAGTTCCACATTGATTTGTCGTTTCTGCAGCGTGCTATAATGTTCTTTGTAGAACCTACATGTGTACTATTTATTGTGATGATGATGGTGTGCATAGAGGGGGATGGTGTGCAGGGAGGGGGTGGCTGGATACGGAGTGCAAGTTGAAATCTGTAATTGTTTTGTTTTTACCTGATCAGTTTTATTTTTACCTTAATTTTACTCACTCATCACTGGTTGCTATTGAACCAGCGTGTAATATTTTCATTTCTGTGCCGTTGCCAGAAGAAACTGTTTTTACAGTGAAAAGTTGCTGCTTTCAAAAACACACGTTTTAACCCTTTCACTGCCAAACTCGCATTTATGCAATAACTAGGTAGAGGTCCCATGTCACCGAAGGGTGACCAGATCATGGTTATCCATGAACCTACTGCTCTTTAGGTTTGGTGGTAGGATACGCCATATTTTCTACACAACACTGGGGGAATTCCCAGCTATTCTTAGAGTTAGACACCATATTTTCTGTGTTTATAACACAAGGGTATTTGGCACTCTAAATTGACTGGTGGTGAAAGGGTTAAAGACAAACAGAGCCTTCTGTTGTTGATATATATATATACACATACACACACATACATACATATACATGTTGTTTTTTAAACAACAGATTAAAAAAGGAACTGAAATATCTTTTGAGTAAATAACTATTCTCCTTTTGAGTAAACAACTACTTTTTTTTTTAAAGTCCACTAATCAGCTCTTATGTTTTAGTATTCTCTTACTGTCTTGTCTTTGAACAAAACAACAATCTGTAAAAATACAAGAAAGCAAAATCAATTAAAATTTGTCTTACACTTACAAGTAAAACAAAAGAAACTTTTAGTGTTGGTAAAAAAATTGTTGGGGTAGTTTTTGGTACAGATACTTCAGATAATAGTACTCTGGTGATATATTCTTTAATTTATAAATTCACTTTATTGTGCTAACACTGAAATATAAAAAAGTACCATTAACTTTTACTTCTTAATAACAATAACACTGTAACAGTTAATATTTGCAGAACTTGATGTGAAACTTTCAGTTTTTACTTACTGAGATTTTTATGAGGTCTTGAAAAGACTTTTTTTCCCCCTTTTTTTTTTTAACAAAAACAGCCAAACTACAAAGTATTAGGCTACCAAACATTAAAAACTTAAAGCAACGTGATCATAAGTAGAATTTAATAAATATGATTATGATGGCACGTAATTCATAAAAACAGAAAATATGTTTAATTCTAAACACATGAAAAAACAACACCCACAGTTGCCAATACTACTGTCATGCGAATCGCATCAAATCTCGGCGGGGGAGGATAATCCTTAAGGGGGAAGCTAAGTGCGTGGCGTCTTTGAAAAAACCGTTTTAAAACCGGTGTAGGCCTAATGTCAGCGACCTACCATCATCGCCAATATGGCACCGGAGCACAGCAGCTTGTCTTTCTTCTTCTGTCGTGCAGCACACTCTGAGCGCGGGTGGATTGTCAGTATCGTCGCCAGCATTTTCTGCACCTTCTTCATCCTCTTTTGCATTCAATCGTTTTTGCTTGCTTCCTGTGTAGTAAAGAGTGTCGTTCAAAAACACGAAGGTCTGGCTTCGTTTTCGGACGGACCTCTTGTCTTCTTTCTTACAGTCCTTTGGAAATTTGCCATGTTGAAGATAGTATTTTACAGCAATCAGGTTGTTGCGGCCTTTATAATCTGCTACACCACCCTCCATACTGCCTTAATGCACTAGTTTTTTTAAACAAAATTAAAAACTTGAAGAAAAATGAGTGTAAAATTCCACGGTCTCATTTAGGTGTCGATGCAACAAAGGCCACCATGTTGCAAGAACCCGGATAAGAAGCGCTTTTATAGTTCGGTTTTCTTCGGGCTTTTCCGTTTGTTTCCGGATGTGGCCAATTTACATTAGTGTGTCATGTGTTGACACGGCGAAGACCGAATCCCACGAACAGTAATTGAATGACTTAGGCTTGGTTTGAATTTAAACTGTGAACGTGTCGGCACAGTATGAACCCCACTAACATTAACACGATGATAAGCATCAGTGTAATAACAAGTATTAATTAGGATGAGACGATAATTAAACCGAGTCCCGTGCACAGTATGCACTTCCAGTAGCCGAACACATAAAAGAACCTACGGCAATTAAAGGGTTGTCCCCAGCAAAAACTTTGTTGTAGAATCCATTTTTATAGTGAAACAAATATACTTGCAGACAGAAACAAAAAGAAGAAAAAGTAATGGATGTCGCTACAATGTGGCGAAGTGCTCTCTCAGCCGTGGAGCAGCAGGAATTCAACACATGAAGAGAAAATGAATGTATCTGTATCTGTAGAATACGTCGCTGTCGCCAACATCTATGGCATTATCGCGACGGGTGGGGGTGTGCGCAGCTTAGCAGGTTCACTGTTGAGATGTTATTAGTCTTTTAAAGCTCTCAAGAGTTGGTGCTCTTACGATGTTTTCTTCCAGGTGGTTCCAGTCTCTTACTGTTCTAACAAAGAATGACTGTTTGTATTGCTCTGTCTGGCATCTGCTGACTTAGAATGTTCTCGTGTTGTTTCGTATATAATCAGAGATCGCACTAGTGGTATCGTACTGGTCGCCAGATTTTCGTGGCCTTATGAGTCGTCCTGGTTTGCCGGTGTGGAGTTATATACTCAGATGGTATGACCGGTACCAACCCCTCAACCGTGCCGTGCCACCTCAGTTGTAGAGGAAGATGAGGCGTAGATAATGTCTGCGCTGTTGGAGTGCTGGCAGTTGCAGAGTGTGAAGCATCAGTCTTGGTGAGTGAGCCGGGTGTTCTGGATTTATAATCGCCGGCCGGTTATGAACCGGGCAGATAGGCGCTGCACTTTTTCAAGTTTGAGGTAGGGACTCCATATGATAGAGCCATACTCGAGGGCTGGTCTGATGAGAGATAGATAGTTAGGCATTCTTCTTGCATTGGAGGAGGCAGAAACGCAGGGTGCTGTGCCGGTGCTTTCTAATTGCAGGTGTGGGCAATGTGGGTGCTCCATTTCAGGTCATCGGAGAGTTGAATACTTAGGTAGGGGTTTGTGTGGACGTGCTGGAGGGGAGTGTTGCATAAGGAGTAAATATAGTTGGTTGACTGCTGTATACTGAGGATGTAGCACTTGTTGGGGTTAAACTTCATACCCCAGTCAGTGGCCCAGGTTTCGAGTTGATTGAGGTCCTCTTGAAGCTGAATGTGATCTTGTAGGGAGTTGATCTGGCGGTAAAGGAGGCAGTCGTCAGCAAACAGGCGTACCTGGGATTTGACTCTGTCCGGGAGCCGAGGTCGTTGATGTGGCACAGGAGGAAGAGCCTGGCGAGCCCAACACTGTTCCTTGAGGTACTCCGGAATCCACCGGCGAGGTTTCTTCGGATGTGACGCCCCGTCTATCACGACGGCCATCTTCCTGCGCTGGAGAAAGTTTGATAACCAGGTGTGGACGGAGAGGACCTCTAATTCCATACTCGTGCAGTTTGTGAAGGAGACGTTTGTGGGGGACGGTGTCGAATGCTTTAGAAAAGTTTAAAATGGCGACATTCACTTCAGTGGTGTTTCTGGTCGAAAGAGTTCAGGAGGGCATGTGTGGTCAGAAGGAGTCAGTTGGGTCTCGCAAGAGAATCCGCTGCGGAAGCCGTGGTTGAGAGTGGTCAGGGTGTTGACACGGTAAAAAGTAATGCAATACAACACAATACAATACAATAACAGTAGTGGTTGTAGCAGTGGACGAACATTTTCACAACGTCAAAAGAAATTATTGATTTATTGTGATAAAGTTCTGAATAAAGAAAATAAAGAATAAACTTGGCCAACTCAAGTTCCGATTTTTAATAGGAAGAGTCACATCATGAAAGCAAAACAATATGAACAAATGAAAATAAAAAGCGAACTGCAAAACATTGCCTTTACCATTATTTTTGCCAAGATTCGGACAGCACAGACACGATCGAGAATTAAGTATGAGGCTCTAATAAACAGAAAAGTCCGGGGAGAAACCTCCAGTCTGAAACTCTGCCGGCCTAGTCTCAGTTTGCGTCTTGGGAAAGACAAAATTAACTGTCAGACAACATCAACTCAGTGATGACCACACTCACCGTGTACATGATAGTCAGTTATCACATGACCAAGCAGACATCATTTTGGAACAAGCAGACAAACATGGTGAATTTTACAATTGAAGAAACTGAACATACACACACACCGTCGGCCGCACACCGTGGCACACACATACCCACACGCGCGCGCGCGCGCGCGCGCATGCGGCACACACACAAACACACGCACACACACACTGACACACATGCACGGCACACACACACACACACACACACACACACACGGCCGGCACACACACAAACACACACACGCGCGCGCGCGCGGCACACACACACACACACACACACACGGCCGGCACACACACAAACACACACACACACACACACACACACACACCGACACGCACACACACACATACGCACACTGACACACCACGGTGGCGCATACACACGCACACACGCACGGCACACACACACACGCGCGCGCGCGCACACACACACACACACGCACACACACACACACACACACACACAGACACACACACACACACACACACACACACACACACACACACACACACACACACACACACACACACACACACACACTTTTTTAATGACACACACGTGTCATCAAAGACGTAACGTGGTTGTACTAAGGAGAACACAACACTAGAAAAAATATGAACAAGTTCATACAATGTAAAGGAACAGTGACAGATCGAGTCAAAAGCACTCATTAATTGAGGATGAAATCAGTGGTGAAATGATTAATTAACTAGTTTGTGGAAAGCTTGAAAGATGCAGTTTCCTTTCATCAGTCACATTGCCAACCAACAGGCACTGACAGGGAACCTAGCTGCTCCATGATATAAACAGTAATCACATTCTTTCACAAGACATTCACCTAGAGAAGGCCTTAGTCGTACGTAATTTAAAAGTCAGTGCTCTTCCTGGACTTCTCCTGCGCATTCAGCACCATCCAGCCCCATTTGATGATGTCAAAGATGAAATACAAATGAATGTGAATCCTCACCTCATGTAGATATTTTTCAGTTTTCTCACGGACAGGCCTCAACGCGTCAAGATATCCAGTGCCATCGACCCCTGGTCTCCTGAAATAAAAGACCAACACGGGAGCTCTTCAGGGCTGTGCTTTCACCAGCCTTGTTTACAATGTACACATCGGGCTGTAGATACGAAGAAGATCGAGGATATACTGCAGGTCAGGTTCTCTGACAACACTTCTCCAGCAGGAATGATTGCGGATGAAGAGGAGAGCTTCTACAGGGACTCGATCTGTGAGTAGGATGGTCCGCTTGTGTGGCGACAACTATGATTTGTGCCTCAATGTCAGCAAAACCAAGCTCATAATCGACTTCAAGAAGAAACGGACACCGTTCACTCCTATTTCTATTAGGGGTGAAGTGGTTGAAGTCGTCGAAGAATTAGGAAAACTCACTTATTTCAGTTTATGCTCAATGTGGCCTCCATCTTCCTCCACGACTAAACGAAGCCGTTTCTCCAAGCAGAAATACCTTTACGTATTTCTTCCATCGATATCTCCTCCCATGACATAATTGTCCTGTCCTTTAATGCTTGCTCGGTCAATTTGTCTCTCACTCCCTGGTAAACTTTCTCCTTCAGAGTCCCATATGACATAATCCATTGGGTTACAGTCGGGACTTTGTGGAGGCCATTCATCTTTCTTGATGAATTCTGGTGTAGCCTCCTCCAGATGGGCCTGGGTTAACCTACTTGTGTGTGAAGGTGCCCCATCTTGCTGAAACACGTAATTGTTTCTAGGATAAAGGCGCCTGCAATCCGGGAGAAGATTGTCATCCAATAACTGAATGTAGCTTTCACTATTAACCTTGGCTCTATCAGTGTCAATAAAATGAATGTTTGTTTTTCCTTTCCAGGATACTCCAGCTGAAACCATTATCAGTTATTTATTAATTTTTTTCCAATTATATATATATATATATATATATATATATATATATATATATATATTTCCCATTTATTATTTTACTTTCTTGTTCATATGTCCCTAACACTAACAGTCTCCTCCACCCCTTTCCCTCACTCCTGCCCTCTCACCCCCCGCCCACTTTTCCCCTTTCCCCTCACCCTTCCCTTTCAGAGCCCTTTCTTTCCTTCACACACTCACACTTACAGTTCTACTCACCCTTCTTTGTTTTTTGTGTCCTTTCCTGCGACTTGTCATCACTTTACTCTCTCCCTCTCTGTCTGTATCTTTCTGTCTGTCACTCACTCATTTCATTTGCATGACGGAAGAGCCTGTGTCTCGATACGTCGCCTCTTTTATCCCACGTAAGTCGACTTTTACCAAGATTCTTTTAGTCCATCTCCCACTGTTTTACGTCGACATCGTGCAGTCACAACCCTTTTATCACCTGAAACCATTATCTTTTTTTGAAAATCTAGAAGTCTAATGATAGAGGTGAGATGGCTGAATTTCTCGTTTCCGTTTCCCACAAACGCGATCGTTTTGGCGATTTTTAGCTATCTCTAACGTGAAGTCTTTCTCGTCTGTGAAAATGATCCTTTTCACATCAGTGGCCGAGTAGCGGTCATTCAAGTTACGGCAGCGAGTTTTTCTTTTCCCTCTAACATTTTGGTCCCTCCTTGATACCTGTATCCTCTTGAAGGGCTCCAGCTCCAGTTCTTTCGCCATTCTTTGCACAGACCAGAAGACTTGGTCGCTTGTAAATGGCTTGCAACTTCTCTAAGAGATTTGTGGGTCCCTGGGTTCTCCTCCTGGGATTGAATCAGTCCTCAACACCGTCCTTGTTCTCCTCCGAACATGCAGTCTTGGGGTCTCTCACTGCCAATTTTACGTGCTACTGACCCTGTAGTGCGTATTTTAGCGATAAATCTATTTACAGTGACATGACTCCACCCCTTGCCTGGAAATTCTTTTATTATCCTTCTTCCACACCAGCCTTTCTTCTTGAAACACTTTTCAATGGTAACCTTATCACTTTCACTCAAAGGCATGGTTGATCCTTCCACTGAAACTGAAACTTTGGACAGAACTGATTTTGGATACAGACGACAATAAAAACATCAATAGACTTAACACCTCGACAGGCTACTTTTAGACTGACACTGACTGACAGATACCAACGCCTGGCAGCTGGCATGAACATGATGAAGGTCACATTGCACAGCTCTGATACTGGATTTGTTCACATGCTGTTTTGATTTTGACAATACTCGCATAATCTGCGTCCGAACTTTTGGGTACTTTGCAGACTTGTTGATGATACCCTAAGGTTACTGTATGAAAATGTTTAATAAATTCGGTTTCTCTTTCACTGAGAAAATACTTGTCAACAAAAGCGGTTCACTATTTTTGGGACACCCGATATACACACAGGCACGTTCCAATATTCCGTTGTTCCCACAATACAGACATGTATACACACACACACGCGCGCGCGCGCGCCGCGCACAAGTCATAGCCCCAACGACGCACAACCCCAAAAGCCCCACCACATCCACACACACATAAACAAATACACACATGTATTTGCTCGCATGTGCACAGAGCTCTCCTGACACATGCGTACACTCACACACTCGCGCGCACACACACGCACGCATGCACACACACACACATGTTGCCATTGATTGGCCGCAAGAGGGGTGGAAAAAGATCTCTAATGCCAGGAACGTGTTGCACAGTCTTTGTTTTTGGAAAAGCCCAGAGAGACTGTTCCGTTTTGAGGAAATTTGCGCAATGCTGGTTTGGAAATGATGCTAATATTCATTTGATTTGCAAAGCAACGTGCTTTGCATTTCATGCTAGACTTACGACCGCTCCCTCTCTCTATCTTTCTTTGAGGCGATCGATGGTGTGATGGCCTTGTAGATATACCTGTTCTCTTTACTGGGTATTCTTTAACTTTTCTGAGGATTTCCGATTTCCCCACATGTAGACCGCTCGTTGTTGTTGCGTTTCCAGCAAGCCTGTCAGCTCACTCACTGATTTCCCTCAACGCCTGCACCCCAGGCAGTGTGACCAAGTTTTTGAATCTGGAGGTTGTGCATTGCCTCATGCCACTCTGGGCTTCCCATTTCACTTTCAATTTTTCGTATGAGGTTCATTGAGTCCGTCAGAATCATGGCATGTCGGTTTCCAGGCATATGAACAGATGATAGCCACTGGAGAGCATGTGTCACAGCTTTAACCTCCATCGTTAGGTTGGAGGTTGTGACTTTGTAGGCAGCGTTCCCTTCCCTAAATGTTTATCCATTTTGTTTTGCAGTGAATCCTCAACTGGATAACTGTATTGGTATTTGGTGACTGAGCCATCTGTGCATATGATGATGTCCTGTTCTTTACTGTTTCTTTCTATGAGTAGCTTCACTTCTGCATCAGTTTTGCCTTTTGGCCATTCCCGACAATGTCTTGAAAAGATTGAGGTTTTCAGGGTTTTCCTCCCATTCTTTTGTTTCGTTCAGGTCTTGTAGTCGGCATACAAGCCGGATTGTGTCTTCTGCTTGCCCCATCCATGATTTTCCCCCTACTGACCTAGACACCGGCTGCTTTTTGGTTTCTTGACTGCATCATGCAGTGGGTTTGAGGGTTTTCTGAGGCTCTGAAGTAGGTCTTAACCTGTTCTAACTCGTTTCTGGCCTGCACTGAAGGAAGGTCAAGAAGGTATCGCATGGTTTCCATAGGTGTGTCTTTTGTTGTTCCAAGGATCAGCCTCATTACTTCATTTTGAACTCTTTCTAATTTTAGGAGGCTGCTTTGAGACGGCATTGTTAGCCCAAGTCCGTAGTCGATCACACTGAGAACGAATGATTGATGCAGCCGGAAGAGGTGGCGTTGTTCGATACCTTTGGCTGCCATTGCCTTTAAGACTGAAAGGCCCTTTTTGCATTTGAGAACAATATTTTCAGTATATTTTCTGAAGGTCAAACTGTATTCCTAGGTAGTGTAGGCGTTCGGTTTTCTCGATCTGAATTCCGTTGAATGACACAGCTGGTGGTGATTACAACACCACTGCAATGGTGAAGAGGTGCCAGCAATGTCTTCACTTCTTAAAGAAACTGCGATCCTTCCGAGACAATCCAACCATCTTGCAGATGTTTTATATTAGCACAGTGCAGAGCGTTACAACTTATAACATTTTATGCTTTTTTTTAACAGCCTCAGAGAGGTGGATGCTGGCAGGCTGACCAAGCTCATCCGCACAGCAAGGGGTGTGATCGGGTCTGACTGGTCTCGGGACACTTTATGAAAAGAAACCGCATCCCTTGCATTACGAACTGAGGGCCCACAAGTTTGAAAGGGACCAACACACCAGGAAGCTGCTGAGCAAAAGGGCAAAGACTGACAGACTTCTCAAATCCTTTCTTCCCAGTGCCATCAGACAGCTCAACAAAGCAGCGGTCAGTCAGTGACAGATCAGAAATATGTGTAAGCGTTTACAGTGGATGTGTGGACGTGCGGTGAAGTCTTTTTTAAACATCACAATATTGACTGTTATTTGATGTGCTGCTGCCGTTGTTGTTGTTAGCGTGTGTGTGTGTGTGTATATATATATATGTATGTATATATACAGAGAGAGAGGGGGTGGGGGGTAGACTAAAAGGATCTTGGTAAAAGTTAAGACTTACATAAAAGAGGTAACAAATCGAGCAACAGACTCTCCTTCAGACAAATTAAATGAGTGAGTGACAGACAGAAGCACACACATACACACACACACAGACACACAGCAGTTCAGGAAAGAAAAGGGATGGGAAGAAGTCGCAGGAGAGGACACAAGAACCAAAGGAGAGTGAGTATAATTGTGAGTGTGAAGGAAAGAAGAAGGGGGGGGGGGGGGAGCAGAAAAAGCATAACCACAAGAATACTAAGGAGAAAACACACAATACACGGACAAATAGCAAATAACCACATATAAATAATGCTTCCACAATTATGTGTGTGTCTTTGTGCATGTTTGTGTGTGTGTGTGTGCACGAGCGTGTATGAGCGCGCGCGCGCGTGTGTGACAAACTGGTGTTGTGTCACAATGAAACACAAAAGATACTGGCCATTGCGAGGACAACCGTTTTTTTCTCTCCTCCTCTTGTAAACATCTTAGGCATCCTGAAGCATAAATGGTCGCAAATGTTTAAGTGCATAAGTTCAGAAGATTGCGTCACTTTCACTTCGTCTGCACAATTTTGTGTTCTCCGGTGTTTTTGCATCACACCAAAGTGAATCCAATGCTTGACCTAGACAATGTTTCGTTCTTACTCTCGATGTACGTCTGCTGGAGACATACTAAAAAATGTACTGCTTTAAGTAAAGATTGAAGCAGAATTAAGTTATTGCTTTGTCTTGTTCTTCATTAAATGCTGATACAATATTTTGTTCTCTAATGAAGGCTGGAGCACAGCCATGTCAACACAAGGTCCTGTTGTCCAGTGAAGGTTGCAGCTCAGCCCTGTGAATACATTTTTTCCCCTCCAGCATTGCGGCACACCCATGGCAATATCCTCCAGTGAAGATTAAAACACACCTGTCCTAATGTATTGCCTAGTTTTTCACATGTGCTACAGCAGACCTATGTTAGTACTGTCCTGGCTTTATGCTCCAGTGTGGGGAGGAGCCTGCCTGGACACAGTGAACTCTGTGGTCAGACAGTAGGGGGAAATTTGGGAACACCCTGCTGGTACTGGACACTCGGAGGCGTGTACCAGTCACCCTCAGAGCCGCTCTGCCACCTGCTCCGCCATCATATTTCTGAAATAATGGCAAACAAATTCCGCTCTTTTGAACATACAGCTTATCTGGTGTTGTGGCACAGGAGAACATATTAAAGCCCTTCATGCAGATCGTTTCACAGAGACCCTGATGCCTTATGAGGTTAGCTTCTACAAGACCTGGCAATAATGTTCACACGTTAGACTAAAAACAGGTTTCAGAAAGGTGACTGCTTTAAGTAGACCTGTAATCTGGATGATTTGCAATAAATCTCGAGCAAAAATCCGAAATGTGGAATCGTTATTTGCACGGTTGACATTGTGAGGCATTATCTCTCTCTCTCTATGTTATATCCATATATTTTAGCTGACATCGGCACATCTTCTAATGGTTCAGTGGTTTGGCAAACTTGCTCACAGGTGACATGATTGATAATATAACAGTCTGACTGTTTTGTACATTGCGTTAACACCTCATTCCAATGCAGGATTTGGAAATTCCTTTCAAAATCTGCTGTGTAATGCAGCTTGAAGAAGACCTTGAAACCTGCACAATTTTAACCAAACAGCAAGAGGTCCAAGGGATAACCGGATCGAAATCCCAGTCATGGATCACAAGTAAAACCTTGGAGGTGTGCAACAATTTTCATGTCCCTTCAGTAATATTGTCAGTCCATTGTTTTTCTTTCAGCCTTCCTCTGGTCTCCATCCCTCAACTGTTCCTTTGTGGATCATTTAAGCAAGACGACCATAAACTGGATCTTGTGACTCGCCCTTACCAATGCACCAAACACATATATGTATACACACACGCACACACTTACAAGTTCGCCACTGATGACTGATGTCAGCAGATCATCAAATGCTTCAATTTCATGCTTGATGGTTCAGCGAGTTCCTAAGTGATATGATCAGAGTATCTACTGTTTAGTTCCTTGTGATAACACCTCATTCCCATACATGATTTGGAAATTTCTTTCAAAATCTGCTGTGTAAGGCAGCTTGAAGATCTTGAAGCCAGTGCAATTTAAACCAAATTGTGACCAAATAATGACAGAGGTTCTAGATAATCTTATGGAAATCCCAGTCATGGATCACAAGCATTATCTTGGAACTGGATATGTGTAACACTAGGAAGGAACCAAAATCACACACACACACAAAACCCTGAGAAGAGAAAGTTCTATAAACAAGCGATCTGTCAAGAAAATGAGGCCATAAGTGAAAGCTGGGTTGAACAACAGTGTGGAGACACTGAGAAAAAAACACAAAAGAAAGCTTTTAAGATTGAAAAAAGACATGAACAAACAGAAACACGGTAAAGTCAGCACCATTCAGGAACAAAGATGGCATCCGTTTCACAAAAGAAAAAACAACAAAATATATAAGGGTGGACTAAGTGCTGCTTTGAACTCTACAACATAGTGCAAGTTCCTAGTGTGCTAACAGAGTACAATTCCTCAAATGAGGATAAGTTTGAAATACTCTGTGAGGGTTGCTGCAGCAGGGAAATCACTGAAAATAATGCAGCAAGACTGTAGGCACTGACAACATCCCTGCAGAACTCTTGAAACATGGCGAAATGCAGTAACTGATAACAGACAATGGAAAACTATCAGTGTTGGCTGCCATGGAAATGCACATCAGAGGACATTCTGTACTGCTTCCAATTAACTTGGGTGGTGTTTTTCAGATTCAACATTTGCAGAACACCTACTGTGTCCCAAGTGATGACAATAATCACTTAGTTATGGAACAAGAGTGAGTTAAATCAGTTTGTGTCCAGAGTGGTGACAGTAAAGAGCATGAAGGGTCTTATTTTGCAGCTAATTTTCTTTATTTCATGACCATCCAGATTTTTCAGTCATTATCAAAACATAAGGTGTGTCTGCTGTTTCATACATGCTCCAAACTACCGCATTATCACACATGCAGACAAACTCCAAACTGCTGAGGTATTAATACTTTTATTGTAATTTCACCACAGATACAAGAGCGCAGGTTAAAGAGTCAAAGGGTTAACAATCTGAAAAGTGGTAAGCAATCCCAACCTTGCATCTTGTTCTCAAGCACAAATTATGGAAGCAGAAATATCCAATTTTACCATAATGCACATATACTGCTAACACATTGGATAGCAAGTTTTATCCCATGCCTAATAAGCCAGAAAACATTTCTAATTCCACTACCCTAAAGCAAGTTGCAAGCTAATGTAAATGGAGTACAAAATCTGAAAATGTTATGAAATATAAAAGGCTTTCACAAATCTACAAATTATTTAAGTGGGGGTAAATGTGATAATAAAGGTGATGTTACAATTGCTGAGGAAAAAAAATATAAGGTGATATAAACAGGTGGGCGGAGGGGGGGTTGTAACAAATGACAATGGACATGCTTTTTAATATTGATGACAAAGAAGAGGCACTACGATGGTGAAACAATAAATGAGTAATGCACTTAATAATAATATCCAAAGTTTTACAAATACAAATTGGTAAGGGTGAGAAAATTTGATCATATAAGTCATTCTTGAAGACATAAGCAAATTACAAACATCCAGATTTATGCAGAGGTATAAAAACAACAACAAAAGGAAACCAAAACCAACACCAAAAACGTCTTTAACGATCATTATATTAGCAGCAATTCCCAATATTTCAACTGAACTTGGAGGAAAACAGAGAAACAAAGCATGAGTAACCTGAAACTGTCTTACTGGTTAAATCTCTTGTCTCGAAAGGTATCATGATATTTCATGATGAAATTTGCAACTGAAGTCATAAAACTTGAAACACTTCTAAGCATTGATTTGGCACAGAAACTGACTGGAGGGAAAGTATCTAAAACTGGGGGTGGGTGGGCGAGAAAGGGCGGGAGACTTCAATGGACAGTCTGGTTTCTCTTCTGGAAAATTTGTACTTTTAAATTTGTGCAATCTTTAAAAATGAAACAGAATATTGTTCATCACACTGAAAGACAAGTAACAACTGCATGTGAGTGTGTGTGTGTGTGTGTGTGTGTGTGTGCACAAACATCTGTGTGTTAGGGAAAAAAAGGGGGGAGGGGAGGGAGAGAGAGAGAGAGAGAGAGAGAGAGAGAGAGAGAGAGAGAGAGAGAGAGAGAGAGAGTGGTTAATAGAGACAGGGAGGCATAACACCACCAATCAGAAAAAAAATACAATCTCACCCCTCCTCAAAAAACAGCACAACGAAAAAAACCCTTAAAAAAAAAAAAAAAAAAAACTAAAAAAGTGCTAAGCCATCCTCCTGGACAGGATAAGATGTAGTCATCATTGTGACTTTCACAAAATCAATCAAAAGAACTGCACACAGGGCACAGAGTTCACACCACAATGACAACTGCTAGACATACACAGAGGAAGACAATGAAAAAGAAGATTTTTCTTATCAAGATATGGATTCACATGTATTCAGACTGTGTGTGGTGCCTGCTGTCCTGACTCTCATATGACACCACCTGTCTTTACTGATGATCCGCTAAAACTTCACTTCAACTTCCCTTTGTGCCTCACTCAACTGTCATCTCCAGGCATTTTTTTGAAAGGATGATGTTTAGCAATTTTTGTTATGACTGACATTTTGACGTGTTCTCTTCAGCAAAGAACTTGGGGAGATTCTCACTGAAGCTAAAGCTCTAGTTGCCCAAAACTGATGATGATGATGTGTGCAAAAGCAAACTAAATCAGCAGCCCATGGAAAAGAAAATTGGGTTTCTGCCAACAAGTCTATGAAAAAAAAAATGAAAAAAAGAAAAAAGAAAAAAAGAAAAAGAAATGCTGATCTGCCAATCCTCCCTCCCCATTTCCATTGATTGGGCGGAGGTTTGAAAGCCGAAGGATGGGAAAAGGCTGAAAACCCTTGTTTATCCACTTCTTAACCTTGTAGAAAAATATGAAAACATGTTCTCTTCCAAGTGTAAGTCAAACTCAAGTCTACAAGTTATGAGCTGCTGCTATTTTGCAACCTCAAGAAGCAAACACATCTTCCCTTCCTTCAGGTGCCTTTGTGCGGGTCAGTAAACATTGCAAAGGAATAATTCATCGTCTGTTTTTAATGTCGATGAGGAATTCATAACACAAATGGCAGCAAAGATTGGTCACAGCCAACACAGTCTGATATGGACAGAAGAACTTCCAGAAGTTCAAGAAACTGGACCAAAGAACTTCCAAAAGATGAAAGCACAGTCACGATAAATTGTGGCACACTTAATTTAATAATAACATGAAAAAGTGTTCATGATCAAATAATTTACATAAAATTTTATCATCTGCTGACAGTTGAAAGATAAACCCCTTTCAGATGTAAATGTAAGTCATAACTCATATGTATCACAAAAGGAAACAAACAAAAAAAAGAATAAGCAAATCATGCTGACACATGTGCAGATTTCCATGTTATCAAGCTGAATTAACAACATAACATTCATTCCAAACATATCCTAGAGGATTCAGACATTACAGTGCAACTAATTCAAGGTGCTTCAATGACCTAACAATATACAAGTATACAAAACTAATCCTGATTCTGATGTAAAGTGGACCTTTTCACTGCAATATCACATACACTTTGAACAGCCTAGTATCTTAGTTTTTAGGTCCTTTCTCACACAACTACTTTTTATGGTGGTTTTCACATCTGTCATTGAGAAGTTTCTTTATATTGTATAAGCTGACATGAGCATCTTCAAAGGAAATTTCTTAATCTAGCCTTTGTGAGTACCTGGTACCTTTCTTGTTTTCTTGCATGTGCATATTTTATGAGCAAGCATCAATTTTAAATATTCAACATATCTGTTGTAACTAACACCAACAATCCTTGATGTATCATTCTGTAAGAAAAAGAAAAATAAGGAGAAAAAAGCATGAAATTGTAAGTTTGATGAAACAGTAAATCTGAAGACATTGTCAGAAAGTTCATTTTTTTCTTGATTGGTAAAAGTTATGGAAATATGGAAAAAAACAACCCCCCCCCCATCCACCCCCTCCAAAAAAACAACACTAGCACCTCCACATGTGTCTGCAGACCAATAATAACATGCAACTAGGTCAATGCTATCAGAATTGGATGACAGACAGGAGAAAAGAAAAAGAAAAAAAGGACTATAAAAGAAATCAACCAACACTGGAAAAATCCTTTAAACAAACAATAGCATGATATATTTTTTAGATCAAAATCCACAATTATTTCACATTTGAACTCACCTCTCTTTTAACTGTTCCAAAGAAGTCCTGATTTTCCATTCTTTAAATTTTTCTTTTTCTTGTAATTATTTCTACCTCAGTATCTTAGAAAAGTTATCCAACTTTGAAAAGATTTAGTATTATCAAGTCACAGGCACAGGAAAGTAAACGCTTATCAAAAGAGGACATATCCTCAAGAATGGATAAAAAAATACATCTCAGGTCCAGCTGGCAGCATCATATCTCTTATCTCCCAGTGTTTAAACTGTTAACAGCCTCTGAAGAGGTAGGCAAAAAGTCAAAACAATGGAATATCAACAAAAGACATCATTCAAAGTCTTTCTTGATTGACAATGACCATTCCCATTCATGGTGGACAGTCTTGTCGTCATCCACAAACTTGCTCTTCACCTTGTAATCCCCTCTACTGATCATACCTTTAGGGGCTTCTTGTACTGGTGTTTTGTAAATATGTGGTTCCTTTTGGGGACCATAGGATCCAACCATCATTGACTCTTTGTGAACTGGAAACAGAAAGGTAATAGAATCAATGACTTACATTTGGTATGCACTTTATCACCTACCGATTTAAGCGCTAAAACCAAGGCTTCATATGTCCTTGCTCACATGCCCCTAACACACAGGCACTCACACTATTTGGACACAATGTATCTGCTTCTATGCTTGATCAAATGGGGTAAAATCATTTATTCAGCAACAGAACTGATACAAGGAAAAAACAAACAAGTCTTTAAAATTCAGTTTCAGATTCATGAATCCTGTGATGTCTTTCAGAACAAAGTTGATAGTATTTGCTGAGTCCTTGATAATCATTCTGACTGCAGTTTATAAATTTAGTTGCATTATCAATGTATGTTTCTAATCTTACAGAAATTTGGTCTGACCAATTCAATAATTTCATTTCGACAGCCTCTGCCATAAAATCATCACAGAAAATATTTAATCAAAAATCAACTTTCAGTTATCAATCAACAGTAACCACCCCCAATAAAAAAAAAGTGAATTTTTTCCTTCCTGTGAGTGAGATTCTTGTAATATGCACAGAAATTTCCATGTATGGATGCAACAAATATGGCTAACAAGGAAATTTAGGCCAAGGCTGTAAACAGACATTTTTCAAGAGCTGTATCAAGCAATGGGTTCAGAGTTATGCTGCTGATGTTCACTTACCTCTAATGCCTTTCCTGGAAACAACCTGATGATATCTCAGACCTGCCACAATATCTCTCTGGACGTAGAATGTGATTTGGACTTTGTATTCACATCCCTCCTTCAGGCAAATCTTGTCGTTTATTATTTCTTCAGCTGGCTCTGGAAATAAAGATACAAATATAAATTACACTGTGTTCACATTTCACACAGTCATCTGAGAAACAAACTTTCAGCGTTGCTGTATTTCAGTGACCTCTCTTTCCCTCGTGATATGTGATCTTTCTCTGTAATCCTTTTCAATTCTTATATTCACTTTCTGTGTGCAAAGACTGGAAATATTAAGTTTACTCTGTGTTCCTACACACACACTGGATCAGGAATTTGGCAATGTCTGAATGAATTGTAAGACACCTAAATGCTTACTGGATGCTAATAATAACATTTATTTCCACGGTCAAATGCAACCGATCAATGCAAATTTACTTTGTGTGCATGCGCACAACACAGTGATTTCTGTCAAAAATGGTATACTTCAGAGTGGACACAGCATCAAAAAGAATGTCTATGACTGGAGAGACAATCTTCTGTCTTTAAAGGCATGTGACTGGCATCAGGATCTAGGTTTTTAACTCCGTAGTTAAGTACCATCTTTTTCTGGGTCACCTAGTTTACATTACATCTACAACAAAATTGTCTCTGTTTGACTTCTTCAAACAAGTCATGTAGGATGAGCAGCTCATTTCTATGTAATGTATATGACATCCTGGATCGATTTTAGATATTAATTTCTCATCCCAGATTATTTTGTAAAGTCCAAACTTCTCCCCAAACTACTGCTGTTTCCTGGACAAAGATTTATGTTGTGATTCCAAACCGAGACCATGAATAAGGTCAACTTATCTCCATTAAAGCAGAACTGAAGGTAGGAATCTGGCACTAGTTAATAATAAATGTTTTGTTTGCAATTATATGCATTTTTACAATTTCTGAACCAAACTTTGAATAGAACCCCCACCCACCCACCACCCCCACATACAGACAGTCACATACAGACAGTCTGTACTGAAGGGTAACAGAGAAAACTAGCAGTACAGAGTCAGTAAACTAGCAGTAGAGTCAGTGACTGATAATATCGCAGTACAAAGTCAGTGACTGATAATAGAGTCAGTGACTGATAACATCTACCTACAAAAATGGCTTGTAAATTATACATAGATAACTCAGAAACATACACACATTAAATGTGTTGATAAATAAAAGTAATCTACAAGGATGTATCTGAAACAGATGAGCTTGACAGACCGAACTTAATCATGCATAAGTCTTGAAGTAAGAAAACGAAATGCACATTATTACAATCACATGGAAAAGCCAAAACAAAAATGCTAATTTAAGTAAAATCATACCAAATATTTGGAATTACAAGGCAAGTGAGTAACTTATTCTGTTATGATAATATTGCTCACTTAAATTAAATAGAAGACTATCTTATAAAATATTTCAGCTATCAAAATTAAAACAATTTCAATTTCTCAATAATAACACTAAAAGAAAAAATTCCAATGAAGATAGAGTCTAAGCAGTTCAGTGCTGGAGAATTTTGTATTAAAAAAAAAAGTACTCTACCCTTGCCAGGGATCTTTTCAGAAATCAGGGGTAATAAATAAATTTAAAAAAAAGGCACAAAAGTACAGTGCAGAATGAAAATAAATGTTTTTGTGAAGGAAAATGGATGTGGATTCTAAATCTGGACATTTTCCCCAATTATTTTGATTCTAGGTTAACTATTCTGGCACTTCCAAGTGAAGATAATAATTTCCATACACTAAAAAGTCTGTGTTCTACCTCCACAGAATGACACCCAGAAAGAAAACAAAATACAGCTGGAAATAACGTGCTTATTGTCCGATATATATACACATGTAAAATAAAATAAAACTGCTGATTAGTTTATGATAACCACCACAACTGTTGTAGTCATGTACGTGATTAAATGGAATCACGACAAACGTGGTTTTGATCATGATAAAATGTCAATTAAGTCTCCGAGAGCGAGCCATCAAACTTTTTATTGTATTTTATTTTATTTCTTATTTATTATTATTTATTTTTTTTTTACACCTAAGAGCATCTCCTTTTAGAGGAGAGAGCGCTTTGATGGTATTCCCTTCTTCCTGGTTGTAACCGATCAGACAAAAAGGGTCACGGTTAAGTTTGTGTAATTAAAGTGTCTGCTGTGCATCCGATTTGTCTCCTCTCTAAATAACTCCGTCAACTGATCGGTGACAAATGGCATGAAACAGTAAAAAACACGTGATTCCCATCTATCGTCTGTCAACCCTGTTTTTCAAGAAAATTATGGATGATTGGCTATTGCCATTCCCGACCATTGATCATTGTGAAAAGAGTTATTTCACAGCTGGGCCACACCCAAATTGCCCAGCCCTGTCTGACCTTTGACCAACTGTCTTACACCACTCCCGTACCTCTCCACCCCCCTTCTCAAATTATGTGAAAGTGCTGTGCCTTCACTGTGAGTCAAGGTCACTTGTTCAGAAATGATGTCTGATTGGATAGATGGACTGAAGAAAGAGTCAGATGTTCTTGGCAGTTTCGTCACTGTCGTCATCAACTTAAGTTCAAACGAATCATACGACACACATCCATCCCCCATCATTTTACTTGTACATAATCATCAGCACAGCTTGCAAAGCTGTGTAAATTTGCTGGGACCACAGTCTTTACCTGACGAAGTGTCCAATGCCTTTTTGGCATGTGAGTTAAAGTTTACTTAAACCCTCTTCAGGTGTGCGCTCTAAGTGGTGCAGTTAGTAAATAATTATTGAGAAAAAAGGGATCCTCCACCTGATGAACGCTCACTTAAAATGTTAAACAGTATGTTTATAATCCAGACAATTTGAACTAACCACTCAGAGTCTGTTTATTTTCACTGTACCAGACTCCAATGTAGGAAAAATTGAAACAGATGTAGGGCATCAGTGGACGTCTCATAGGCACTGTGAAAACACTTTTTGCAGAACGTAAGCTTATGTCTTATGGGCACTCAACTGGCTAATATCAAAGTAAGCCAGCTTCTGAAAACACTTTTTTTGTTGTTGACTTACCTGTAAAGAAACAAACTTACTTGTCAGGTCCAATGCTATATCATCTCTGTCATCAACAAGGATAGACAGCTTCTGTACAATCACATTCCTTTTATCGTCTGGAACTGCAACCACAGATAAGGACTGGATCAAGCTGAGAAAAAAAGTTGTTAAAAAAGAAGAGAAGAAGAAGAAGAAGAAGAAGAAGAAGAAAAAACAACTAAAAGCTCCTATTATATTTTGACACGTAATATTTTAAACATTAAAAACAACAGAACACTGAAATAGATAAGGGAAACTAAAACATTGTAATATCTTATCCAGTAAGAAAAAAACAAGAACAATGAAATAATCAGATACTGGAAGAGGAGTAAAATCTTAATATTTTATACTTCAAAATTAAAATCAGCAGAGACACTGCAATAGGTAAGCAGGACAACTTCAACAGCAGATTTTTAAAAATGTGTGTAAGAGCAAGGCAAGGGCGTCAAATGGATGGGGGGGAAGCCAAAAAGTAAAAGAAAAAAGATTAACTCACAAGGAACTTCATGAGTGGCACCGCCACCCAGCAACATCTGTTTATATCTGACCAAACTCTCGTCATCCTGATCTTGGTTGACAATTTCGTCAAGAGTCTTGGGAGCTGGTGCCTTGTAGCCTGGCGTTCCAGCTTCGTCATCATCATCATCTGCTACAGCCTGAGCTGCTACTTGTTCCTCTACCTGTTCTGCCATGTCTGACTGTCAAGACACAAGTTACTGATTAGAAGAATGAAAACAAGAGAGGCAAGGCCTTCAAGACTCACTTGTGATACACTTTGAAAAAAAGAAGATTTAATCGTTGAAATGTGTTCTGTATTTGTTATTACAAAGCTTTGGTTGGGTTAAAAAAAAAAAAAAAAGAAGAAAAAAGAAAAGAAAAAAGAGAAGGTCTGAGCGCAGATTTGAACCTGGCATGTGCAGGTGGGAAGAAATTGTCTTACTGCACTGTTGCAGATCCATGAATAATGTTCAAAAATTAACATTTAAGCATGCTTTTTTTAAGGGTGATAAATTAATTGTGGTATTCTAAGTGACAACGCTGTTTAAATCATATCATTTTGGTGTATCTTGGGCATTTAAAAATTCTTTAAGGGCAATTAAGAATTGTTTAAAGTCTGTGATAAAGGAAACATGGCTATCGCCACAATCACACTGCAACATTTAGCTGTTTTTCTCTGGATCTACATAGATGTATAAGTTTAGTTATACCCGCCGGGAAAAGTACGACATAGTCAATTCAGTTTCTTTTATGTTCATTTTAGTTAATTGAGTATCCACTTCAAAAGATTCATATGCAGTAAACAAGTCGATTATGTAGTCCGTGTCACTGTATCATATGTATGTGTTCTGTCCAGAATTTGTATTTCTTTCCATTTAATTGTGAATGTAGAAAATCGCCAATGCTACTGCAACTTGGAAGCAGTTATATGGTGTTTTTGGAAACCCGGAAATGGCCTCAACGAAATAAACTGTTGATGATACGGGAAAAAACAGCTTAATTCGGGAGACTTACAAACTCTTATTGGTATGAGTCTATGACTGTGAAGATATCTTCCCCCTATGATTTCTAAGCCAAATTTGGTATTGATGGAGTATTTCCAGAGAAAATGGCAATGCTAAAGTTTACCACAGACACACACACAGACAACCGAACACCGGGTTAAAACATAGGCTCACTTTGTTTACACAAGTCAAAAAACATACCTTGTTTACACAAGTGAGTCAATGAAGACAAAACCAAATTCAGTATTACTGTTAACTGATAATAATAGATTAGCAAACAAGCAGGGAGGGCAGTGAGCAAGGGAGATGAACGGAGGGATGGTGGAGGATCGGGTAAAGATAGAAAGTGAGTGAGTGAAAGTGACTGAGAGACAGACGGCAACCGAGTAAGAAAGACTGCAAGAGAGAAAAAAAAACCACCCCCCCCCCACCCCACCCCCCAAAAATCATAACAACCAAAACCAAAGTTGAGAGATCTTTGTAACTGTACTTTTGAGACGTTTCAACCACAAATAAATCCAAGTAAATTCACCTGACAGACTCTCCTTCCATTGAGTTCAAACTGGGAAGACCATGTTATCATGGTTCCCTCTCTAATCTAATCCTGAATCAGTGAATGTAAGGATCTTTTATGGATCTCTAATATAAATCTATCTGTAACCACTTATACAAACCTATTTCCATGTTCACCTGCAGTTGCCAAATCAAGTCTGGAATAACACTTGACAGTGATTTTCATTATATGGCAGGCTTTGATTTTTTCCTGCACCATCTGGACCAAGTGGCCTTACTCCAAAGCAGTTTATCAAGTATCTCTATGACACAGCAGACAGATACACACACATACACACTTGTGCCAGTTGCTAATGCTATTCAACATAAGCAGTATACAGTCCACTGCTGATAAGAACAGAGCCAGACTGAGAAGGTATACCCACTGGAAAGATGACTACCATGAACTCTGCCTCCAGCTCAAGTCTGTATGAATTTGTCAACGGCCAAGACTTTGACCTCAGTTACCCACACACACTTGGACAGAGCAGAAACTGAAAACCCTGGCGAGTATGGAAGTATGGCATCTGCAATGCAAATGTGTTGTTCAGTTGCCAACCTTGTGTGTGTGAGTGTGTGCAATCCTGCGCTCAAAGATTTCCCAGGTGTGCCCGGGTAAACACAGAAATACAATGGAAAAAAAGGAGAAAAGAACAAAAAGAACAGGGTAATATTCCTAACAACAATATAAAACAAAACTTCAATCAATATCACACTGAAAATACTTCTTCAAAATAAAACGCTAAAATGTCATAACTGGAGAAATCCCTGTAGTCCAAGTGTGAAATATCTCCAATGCTTAAAACTCTTACTTCAAATTACGCATCACAGATGAAACATGCTTAACAATGCAACAGGTAACAGCTCTAAGAACCCCTTAATACAAAAAAACAACAACAACAATCTTGATCAACAGGTTGTAAACAAGTGGTTTTATCAATAACGCCAAGACCAGCTGTCATAATGAAAAACTGAAATAAAACAAGCTTCAACATTGATTATGACAAGATGACATTTTGTTGCTTTCAGATGACAGCATTGAAGGGTGTGGCCTGTATTCCTGATTCTCAGCCTGAAGGTGAAAATGCCAGCACATCTAATTTGTAAGCTAAACTGAGTATATGAACTGTAATAGTTTTGCAATGTCATATGAACTGTAATAGAGTTTTGCAATGTGCAACTATTACCAGAATTACTGTAAAAAAAACAACACCAAAACCCCCACAACAACAACAACAACAGAAAACAGGTACTCCAAATATTCAACATAATTTATAATTCATCCTGGATGTGGTCAGTCTTCCAGATAAAGCAGCTGGTTGGTCAGATCTTTCTTGGTGAACGAGAGTTCTGTTAATCAGTTATGGCATAATTAATTTGATAATTCAACTTTATAAGACTTGAAGAACTCACTATCTCTTTCACTCTGTGTGCATGTTCAACCTTTTATGCCTATGTGTTAAGGGAAATGAATGAGCTGACAGACTTGCTGGCAACACAACGAGTGGTCTACTCTACATTTACGAATGGAGATCCTCAGAAAATTCAAATAATACAAAAAAGAACAGGTACAAGGCCATCACACCATCAATCACCTCAAAGAAAGAGGTAGAGAGAGGGAGTGGCCGTAAGTCTAGCATGCCTGCAGATCAAACAAATATTGGCATCATTTCCAAACCCACATTGTGCAAATTTCTTCAAAACGGAACAGTCTCTCTGGGCTTTTCCAAATGCAAAAGACTGAGCAACATACTCCTGGCATCAGAGATCTTTTCCCACCCCTTGAGGCCAGTCAGTGGCAGCCTGTGTGTGTGTGTGTGTGTGTGCGCGCGCGCGAATGTGTAAGTGTACATGTGTCAGGAGAGCTCTGTGCACGTGCGCTTATGTGTGTGTGTGTGTGTGTACAGAGGATGAGGTGTGTGTGTATGCATGTTTGTATTGCTGGAGCAATGGAATATTGGACAATGCGGGTGTGCATACATATGTGTAATACATGTGTGTGTGTGGTGGGGGTGGGGGGTAAGTGTATGTGCTTGTATTTATGAGAGAGAGAGAGAGAGAGAGAGAGAGAGAGAGAGAGAGAGAGAGAGAGTGTGTGTGTGTGTGTGTGTGTGTGTGTATGTGTTTGCTGTGGAAGGTGTGATACATAGCCTAGAAATGAGTGTGTAGGGGAGGGGAGGTGCAGGACAATTTGGGAGATGGTATGTGTGTGTGTGTGTGTGTGTGTGTGCGCGCGCGCGTGCTGGGCTCGTGTATCTTTATGGGTATTTGTACTTTAATATCCGTGAAACAGTATGTTTGTTGCATATCTGTTAATGTTATGCATGTGTATGTGTGTGTATGTGTGTGTTTTACATTTATTTGCTTATTTATTATCATTATTATCTTATTTTCTTTTTATTCATTTATTATCATTATTATATTTTCTTATTCTTTTTTTTTTCTTCATATTTACATATTCATTTACTTCTTTATTTTTGTGTGTGTCTTTTCTCAAGGCCTGACTAAGCGCATTGGGTTATGCTACTGGTCAGGCATCTTCTTGGCAGATGTGGTGTACCGTATATGGATTTGTCCAAATGCAGTGATGCCTCCTTGAGCTACTAACACTGGAGTGATGGCCTAAAGGTAACGCGTCCGCCTAGAAGCAAGAGAATCTGAGTGCACTGGTTCGAATCTCAGCAGAGTTGCCAGTATTTTCTCCCCCTCCACTAGACCTTGAGAGGTGGTTTGGATGCTAGTCATTCAGATGAGAAAATAAACAGAGTTCCTGTGTACAGCATGCACTTAGCGTTATGTAAAAGAACCTATGGCAACAAAAGGGTTGTCCCTGGAAAAATTCTGTAGAAAAATCTGCTTTGATAGGAAAACATTAAAAAAAACAAAACTGCGGGCAGGCAAAAGTTAAAAAAAAAAAAAAAAAAAAAAAAAAAAAAAAAAAAAGGAAAGGGTGGCGCTCTCAGTGTAGCAATATGCTCTATCTGGGGGAGAGCAGCTCAAATTTCACACAGAAAAATCTGGTGTGACAAAAAAGAGTAATACAATACAATACAGATAGTGATACTGTAAGAAACAAGTAGTGTTTGTTAGTTATATTCAATTCATGCATTCATTACTTCCTTGTCATCTGCTGGCCACTTGTTTCCGTTTACAACAGTTCCGTTTTCTCTTCCTTATAAATCATCATTTTTAAAAGAAAATTTGTGTTCAACAGTTAAGTTCAATCTCATTACTTATGAAAAAAATTCTTCTGTGTAGATCCACTCCTCTTACATGACGTCGAAACGGTCTTAAATAATGCTGCACACTCAATTGACTAATGTATCTAATAATGACACATTTTCGTGTGTTTTAGTTTTTGATAGGAACTTCGCCAACTTTAATAAAAGTTTTTAAAAGACTAAAAAAAAAGGATTGAAAAGTCCCTTTTCTTTCTCTCGACTATGCTTCAGAAATGCGCATTACTAAGCACTGCGTCCAGAAAACGACTACAAAGAGGAAGGAATAACAAGCCGGATAAAAAAGAAACCTACGAAGCACTTGTCACGGAAGCGCTTTCACCTGGGAGTGGGGTGCATTCAACTTTAAACTTTTCTGGAGTGGCACAATGCCAGCGGGTATGATATAGACCTGAGTTTATAGCAAAACACCCAAAAGTAAGATAATATCTTAACACACATTCTAAATCTTTGAAATAAACAACACTATCCTATAGACCTACCTTGAAATTTGAGGTGAGAAGCACTTGCAGCGGCGGACTCCTCAGACGATGGCGGATTAAATGCCTAGCGTTCACTCTTCCGGTATGCGCGGAAGAAATCATACTAATTTAGTGCCGAACTAATATTCTGAAACTTTTTAATTGCTCTAGCATATGCCGAATGTCTATTAAATCTAACATGACTCCGATTTCATTACATATTTTTGACTGATTAAAAGTCACATATCATGGCACTCAACATCAAAAACCGACCTCCAAAAAGGCACTATTTTAATCTGACCTCTGAACCGACATGTTTACATGCTCTTCAATTTTTTGCGGTATCATCACAGTGACCTTTCAAAACTGCTACAGACACGTGCAACAATTCCAGTGTGATAGGAGCTGTTGCATTCGTGTTGATCTGGGCAATACCACAGTTTGGTAATCACAGTATTTCCCCTCAAGAGGGAATGAGTAGTGTTCACAAGGCGTATACGTTCACTCCGCCAGTCACACACAGGAGTGGAGGGGAAGAAGTGTGGATACATGCATTGCCTTGATCTGACACACGGTGGCCAAGAAGTCCTTGCACCATCCATGTAAACAATACCAAATGATCGTCTATCGAAATCAGATAGAACTGAAGGTTAACCTTTAAATGGACACCGCAAAAGCAAAATAGACCATCAAGCCGGCATGTTCTGATTAGATGCTAGCATCGTGACAAAAATCCCACTTCCATGCGTAAGCAATAAACAAAGATATTCGAGGCGATCCAACTTCGCTTCTTTTAGACTGAAAGGTGCTAAATTTGAAAGACCCCTATCTGTTCTTTGCTGCATCTACAACAAAATACCCGTGGACTTCCGATTTGCACACACATCCATCCATCCATCTCTCCATCTAGTAGTACGGATACTATGCCAATGTATATGCATACTTTTATACTTGTGTGTGTGCATGTGTGCACATTCTCATATATCCATGTATTGAGGCTAGCTTCCAGTTTTAGTCTGAGGGGTATGTCTGTGCTCAAATGTTTTATTTTGATTTTTAAAATGTTTCCATCTTTGCTAAAATAAGCCAATCTCATGAACTCGCATCCCCATGCAATTTGTTGGAGTACTTTGTCATCAAAACCTTGCACATTTGTCTTCATGTACATGAATGTGTGTGGTTTGCTTTCATGCACTTGTGCTAAGTGTGTTGGGTTATGCTGCTGGTCAGCACTTGTAGTGTAGCATATATATAAATGGATTTGTCCAAAGCAGTGACACCTGCTTGAGAAAGTGAAGCTGAAACTGCACATATATGAGTAGCAATAATTTAATCAGTTCAGAATACTTAATTTTCTGTTTGCTCTTTACAGGCTCCCCTGTACAGGTTGTTCAGTGAGTGAAGATGAATGCATTGTGCAAGCGACTGGCACAGGCATGTCTCCGAAGTGTATGGTGGCAGGGAAAGAGAGGCCTGAGCACTCAAACACATGATGCCCCCCAGGTAGCTATTGTGGGAAGTGGGCCTGCAGGATTCTACACAGCTCAGCAGCTTATCAAGGTTAGCAATGTGTTTGTTTGAGGATAAAAACTGTCACACTGACATGTATATCCCCCAAAATGGAGTATAACTGCCTGCATCACATGGTAGGGTAAAAAAGTTCATTCACACAACAGCCCACTCATACATATGAATGAATGTGGAATTCACAGCTCATGAATGAAAAAACCCAAACTGACATGTATACAAATTCTTTTTTTTTATTTTTAAATTTAATGTCTTTTCACTTTGAGTGATGTTAGATGTGTCTTGTGTGTGTTTGTGTGTAGAAGATGAGAATGTTGTGGGGATGGTACATAAAGGGGGATATGCAGAGTAATGATAAACTGCAAAAACAGAAGCAACAAATTGTATAAAAATTAGTGCACACATGTGCATGCACTCACATATGTATGTGTGCACGTGTGCGTGCGCACCCACCCACCCACCCACATTTTCTAAAACCATGCAAATGAATAGACTTTAGACCAAGAAATGCAACAACAACAACAAACACACACACACACACACACACACACACACACACACACACAAGTGATACTGCCTGGTAACATTTAGTTTAAAAGTATTTTATTGTTGTTAATGGAACTTTGATAATTTATATCAGTTTTCTGGTACCCTTTCATTGTTGCATGAAATGTTTTCAATATTTCACAATGGTTTTTCAATTTTACAAAATAGCTTTTCATGGTTGCCTGTTAGCCTGAATACTTTGCAGCTCTGTCCAGTTCACTTTACAAACCCAGGTTATGACTAACAGGCTGAAAACAGAGACTGTGAGCATCAACCTTTGTCTTCTACCTTTGATATCATGTGTGAGACAAATGACTTTTAGGGTGGATATTTTTCTTTTTTTGTTGGAACTGCCTACAGGTTCATACCATGATTGATGAGAGCAGTTCAAATAAGTGGCTTTGTGTGTTTTCTGTAAAAAATTCACAGACGTTCACATAGCAGCAAAGGAGAGGGATTACTTGATCCACTTAGAACACTCACTGATCCAACTGTACAGAATCTTCCTTGGGGCATAGTTGAGGGGCAGGGATGGAGGGGTTGGTGTGGAGGTTATATGCTGTGTTATAGTTATTTCTATGGTGTGTTTTGAATTCAGTGAGAAGCACAAGCATACCATGTATGAGAAAAAATATTGCTTGAGTATCAAGCTGTTAAGATGACAGCCAGGAGAGACCAGCAATCTTCGTAAATGAAAAAAACACAACTTGTATATATAGGTAGATAGATGTAGCAAGATAGATACTGATATAGAGATGCATTTGTCATTCAGAAGTGACAATGTTGACACAGGGTCATCCCACACTGAAGGTGGACATGTATGAAAAGCTGCCTGTACCATTTGGCTTGGTGCGCTTTGGTGTGGCCCCTGACCACCCTGAAGTGAAGGTAATAGTGTTTGATTCTTTATGGTTTGTATTGCTGTACTATGATCATAATTGTCTCGCTTTGTTTTCTTATTGTTAATTTTAGGCAGCCAACTTCATGGTTGAAGAATCTGCTACACTCTCTGGAGGAGGGTGAGGGAAGGAGAGGGTGAGGGCTTGCAGTTTTTTGTTTTTGGTAGGATTTTTTGACACATGTGACCGTTTCTAATTCCATCATTAACTCTCTCCATACGAACGGCGAAAGAGACGACGTTAACAGCGTTTCACCCCAATTACCATCATCAAAATATTGCAAGTGGAAGGCTCTTATACTGAAGACGTGAATGTTGACAAAGAATACCACAATTCTGACGACAGAAGCTAAAGGTTGGGTCATTCAGACACCCACTGGACATCCGAGGGGTCTGTGTAGAGGAGAAGAGAGGACTGGCCGTACTGAGTGAGTTAAAGAAGCTGTATTTGGTCTTCGGGGCTGATGCATGCTTTTTGAATGGTGTCATTCATACCACCTGCCTAATGCTACCCAAACTGGCCTTTGCTTCTGAAGGATGGTGATGGGATTCAATGTGTGCACACCGTGTTATGCATACGCATGAATCCTTGATTTATTGCCCCTATCAAAAGATTTGCCAGGAATGGAGTCAGAACCAAAGTTAACTTCAAGGGAAATAAATTCTCTGGGAACAAACGGCCCAGTGGTGTATATTTCAAGAATATCTTTAAAAACAGAAAGTCATGATAATATTTTCAGAAAATTTACTTATAATTACTTTTTTTTTAAAAATAGGAGATGTATTTGTTTGTTTTTATTTGTTTTTTTCAGAATTGTATCAATTCCTTTACTCAGACAGCCCAGGGAGAGCGGTTCAGTTTTATTGGCAATGTGGAAGTGGGCCGAGACATCACAGTGGGACAGTTGCGGGAGGCGTACACGGCTGTTGTCTTTGTATGTGGAACATTTGTTAAAAAAAAAGAAAAAAAAAAGGGGGGGGGGGGGGTGGGGGGGGGGGGGGTCAGAGTGTGTGTGTGTGCATTCATGAGTGTGTGATTTTGTAGTGTAAGGTTTTAGTTAGTAATCTGTTTTGAACTTTTATGGGTGAACTGATGTGGGCAGTTTGTCAACATTTACACGATTGTCATTGCTTTACAAAATATGTTTAATGGTGTTAAGAAATGTTTTGCAAAATAAAAGAAAACAACAACAAAAAACTCTTGATCTGTAAGTTTTATTGTAAAGCAATGAGAGACTGCTGTTCTGGCACGTAACTGACTCATTATAATTATTTTTATAATTATTATTATAATTATTATTATTATTATTATTCAGATTCGTTATTGTTGTTTATTAGAAGATACTAATTATATTCAAATAATGTTTCTTAATTCTTTCTGTTTTTACATTAAGAATACTAGTTATTACCTGCAGTGTGTGGATGTATGTATGAAACGATGTATGTGACATTTTTTACATTTGTATCTTCGTAATATTTGTAGGGGCTGTTGTTGGCTTTTACAGTTATGGTCCCCATGTTGTTTACTTGTCTATGTTGTGATAATGCACCTGACCAAATTTCTCCAGTTGGAGATAATAAAGTTATTCTTATCTTATCTTATCTTACCTGTTTATTAATGCTTTTTGTTGTGTGTGTTCAATATTTTTACAGTGTCATGGAGCCAGTAATGATCGCCAGTTAGGCATTTCAGGGGAGGTAAGTTAGAATTGTGGCAGTGCCGTGACATTTTTATTATGAGGAAAATAAAAGTTATCATTTTATAGTCTAAAATTTACACACATGCTTGAAGCGGCTTTATTCATTTATTTATTCACTTTTGTAGAGAGAACATAAAAAGGCACTGGTCAAGGTGAAAATCATACTAAAGCAATTACTGCTTACAAAGAGACTTTATGACAAAAAAGAACTTTGAGGAAAGTTATAGGTGAGTTGGATCAATGAGTGATCAGTTATTGTGTTTTAATATGAGTTTTTATGTGTCTGAGCTGAAAAAAAAAGATGTAGGATATTTGATCCACCATTTCTGAATTTCAAGCTGCAAGTAGCAGGGTAAAAAACATGATTAATAAAATCATTTTTTATTTATCCAAGAAGTAGTGTCATATGGAATAACAGAATCATGTGATATCACACCGTCTATTGCTTTAAGGATGAATATGTTCCACAGAATATGTTGGTGACAATAGTCCTTAAAAAAAGACTCTGTGTGTGTGTGTGTGTGTGTGTGTGTGTGTCTTTCACATAAATGGTGCTTGTTTAAATCAAATGCTGCATTTAGTCAATGAGCTGTTGATAGCATTGTTGATAGGATGTTCTTTTGGTTTGTTCCAGAATTTGCCAAATGTGTTGTCTGCTCGTTCGTTTGTGGGCTGGTACAATGGTTTACCACAGGACAAAGAGGTATTCATTTCAGACTGGTAAAACTTTGGGTCCTGACTGGATATGAAAAATAAGACTGAACTGCTCATGCCATTTGCTTCATTATTCTTTATATCATGTTAGAACTTGCTCAAGAGAAATTTATGGTAATGAGGAGTGATAGGATACAGAAGGGACAGATCTGAAGATTCCTTGCAAAAAATGTCTCTTTTTTGATAAGGTAGTTGAAAATTGTCAAGTAACCATGGGTCAGTCTCAGTAGTAGGGTGTGTTACTTACCTGTTGTACATTCTGCTGATGTAGTCATAATTATGAATATGTTGGTGATGTGAATTGAAATATATTTTAAGTTAAGACAGTTAAGAATTTGTTAGTTTCAGTGACTTGTACGCACCATATTCTCCATCTGTTGTGACTATCTTTGAGATTGAAATGCTATTTTAATTACACATACTTAACCGTGACCCAACTAGTGCAGACTCCGGCAGGGGTCTGACATTCCTGTCCTGTGCAAACTACTATCCACCTATGCGGAGAAAACGAAAGTAACTACGGCTGATAACCTCCCGGAAGTAGTTAACCTCCCCTTTGTCCCGTTGGGTAGCGCCCTCTTTTTCCGGCAGCCATCATGACTCCTGTTCCTGTGCTCTTCATATGGCTAAGTTTTTTTTTGTATTTTCTGTCTGTCTTTTGATTCTCTGGCGTTTTTTGTTTTTTGTCAAATTATGTCTCAAACCAGGTCACATAATTATGTAGCTCGATTGGGCGATTGCGCTAAAATTAAGGTGCAATCACAATCGATTCGCTGACACTCTGGGCCCTCTACTCCTGGCCCTCAACAACACCAACCCACTGCCTCCCCTACTTCCTCTGTTCCCTCCGGTCGACTCCAGACCTCCACCACCTTCTACACCACCTCTGGTGACTTCTAGAGGTTTGTTGCCCCACACTCAGGTCAGTGTTGCCTTTAATGTCATTTTTATCGATCCGCGAACGCACTCAACGTGATCCGCGTTTTCTTGGCCCTGCCAGTCGGCAGTGCACGAGTCGACCTCCTCTATCTCTTTACCCATACCCACAGTTGCACCAATGGAATATGCCACAATCCTTTCGGGGAAACAACACCTTAAAAAAAAAAAAAGAAAAAAAAATGCTTGCTTTGGATCCGCACAATAGACTGGGCCCTATGTGCGATGCGTCCGTGGTGGTGTATGTCCCTCTCATGATGGTACCTACTTGGGCAATTACACAGCCCTGTCCCAGAGACTCCAGGGACCTCAAGTCTCTTGTTGCCAAATGTCTGCCCTTCTATGCATAGGCAACATGCCAGTGCTGTCTTTTTTTGGCAACGACAGAAAAGTGGCGAGGGGAGCGCCTATCGCCTGTCAGCTCACATGGAGGAGTTCTACAGATCTGGCTGTCATGCCTAAGGCAAGCCCAACATGGTGGCCTACCTCTGTCTCGTGCCACAGTTTCCTCCAAACACATATATCACTTCCACTATCGGCCCACAACCGATGTGGAATCATCAGATCAAACCACATATGCACCTTCTTGCATTGACGCTCAACCGCGCTCAAGTGAGAGAACCCTATAGGGTACGTGTTTCCTTCCCTTCCTTTGATTCGAAGGCCTTTCAGTAAAGTGTGGATTCAACACACTGACCCGATTTTCTTTGCGCTACATTTATCAGCACAGCTGTGGTCCACAGACCTCTCCCACAATACAGCTGCGGACCTCAGTCCCCTGCTCGCTGCGCTGGTGATGGCATATTGCCGTCAAAAGAGGGCGCTAACCAGCGGGACAAAGGGGAGGTTACCTACTTCAGGGAGGTTATCGGCCATAGTTACTTTCGTTTTCTCCGCATAGGCGGATAGTAGTTTGCACAGGACAGGAATGTCAGACCCCTGCTGGAGTCTGCACTAGTTGGGTCACGGTAAGTATGTTATTTAAACGTAATTTTAGATAGAAAATTTCCTTTTCCCTTCATGCATTTGTTGATTAGCATATTGATGAGAGGAAAGAACCTTCTATGCAAGGAGGAAAAAGTAAAGTGTAAACAATAAAGGTATATAGATAAGTAGATAGACAGTGGAAGAAATATTAATCTGGTTTGGTCATTTATTTCAGTAATTGTTGGACTAGATGACACCAGTAAAATATATATATATTTTTTTTACAAAATTTTGATATAATTTTGTAGTGCAATGTAATTTGAAGCAGTCTATAGATGGACATTGATGGAATGTTTTGTAATGACCCATGTGTACAAAGGCAGTGACTTAAAATTCTGTGGTGGGTCTTATTTTCACTTTTACGCTTACTTTACCCTTTTAAAATGTCTCTGTCTCTTCTTCCACTAGTAAATGACATAACAATACCTGCTATAACATTTGATCTAAAACTTATTGAAAAGCACTTTTTAATCATTTTTCTTTCTTTAAAAAAAAAATCTTTTTTTAACACTGAAAAAGATCAGGGAAATCAGAAGCACATATTTCCAGTCTGATCCTTTTCTTTTCATATCATTACTTGCATAAGCCCTTCTTCTTCTGCGTTCATGGGCTGCAACTCCCACGTTCACTCGTATGCACACGAGTGGGCTTTTACGTGTATGACCGTTTTTACCCCGCCATGTAGGCAGCCATACTCCGTTTTCGGGGGTGTGCATGCTGGGTATGTTCTTGTTTCCATAACCCAACGAATGCTGACATGGATTACGGGATCTTTAACGTGCGTATTTGTTCTTCTGCTTGCATATACACACGAAGGGGGTTCAGGCACTAGCAGGTCTGCACATATGTTGACCTGGGAGATCGTAAAAATCTCCACCCTTCACCCACCAGGCGCCGTCACCGTGATTCGAACCCAGGACCCTCAGATTGACAGTCCAACGCTTTAACCACTTGGCTATTGCGCCCGTCATAAGCCCTTAATAAATCAGATTTGATGTCAGCATGTGTGGGCTTCAGACATGGAATACACATCAGACACACCAAGAAGTATGCTTGCAGTTGAAGAACTTTGTGTTTGGTTTCAAGCTGGTTTTCACCATCAGAAAGAGCATTAAAAGCACCCAAAAGAAATGGGTGAAAGCAACAGTTAAAGAAAAGGAAAGTGAGCAAAAAGTGACACAGGACATTGGAGCAGTGACCTTGTGATAATGTGGTGTGTGCTGGTTTGAGTCCCAAATCTCATACATAGATGAGGAATTTTACTCCCCCCTCCGCTAGACCTTGAGTGGTGATCTGGGTGCTGGTCATTCAAATGAGACAATAAACGGAAGACCAAATGAGCTTGCACACAAATAACCTAAGGCAACAAAAGGGTTGTCTGAGATAAAATTCTACAGATAAATCCAGTTTGAAAAACAAATTCACTTGCAGAAAGAATTAGAAAAAACAAAACAAAACAAAACAAAACAAATTGGTGGTGCTACAGTGTGGTGACACACTTTCACTGGGGAGAGCAGGGCAAACTCTACACAGAGAAATCTACAGTGACCTGAAGTAACACAGCACAGCACAGCACAGCACAGCACAGCACAGCACAGCACAACACAACACAGTACAGTGAGCACAGTGCAGTATCTTCTTCTTTTTTCTTCTTTGTTCGTGGGCTGCAACTCCCACATTCACACGATTGGGCTTTTACGTGTATGACTGTTTTTACCCCGCCATGTAGGCAGCCATACTCCGCTTTCGGGGGTGTTCATGCTGGGTATGTACTTGTTTCCATAACCCACCGAACGCTGACATGGATTACAGGATCTTTAATGTGCGTATTTGATCTTTTGCTTGTGTTTACACACGAAGGGGGTTCAGGCACTAGCAGGTCCGCACATATGTTGACCTGGGAGATCGGAAAAATCTCCACCCTTTACCCACCAGGCGCTGTCACCGAGATTCGAACCCGGGACCCTCAGATTGAAAGTCCAACGCTTTAACCATTCGGCTATTGCACCCGTCACGGTGCAGTATAATATGCTACACTGCACTACAACACTACAACAGAACACAGTGCTACACAATGCAATGCAACGCAACACAACACAACACAAGTCTCCAAGTGAGGATCACACATGTGTTTCAGCTTGAAGTGAATTTGGACTGTGAGACAGCAGTGGTGTTGGGACAAGGCAATGTGGCTCTGGATGTGGCCAGGGTTCTTCTCATGCCTGTTGACATCCTGGCTGTGAGTGTGTGTGTATGTGTGTGTGTGTGTGTGTAACTGGTAAGTTTGTGTGTGTGTGTGTTTGTGTGTGTGTGTTTGCATTAGCATGTGTGTGTGTGTGTGTGTGTGTGTGTGTATGTGTGTTAGTGTGTGTGTGTTAACATGTATGTGTGTGTGTATGTGTGTGTGTTGAGATTTATTGAAGTGGGTCAGTCAGCCACTAACAAGTACCAAGCAAAAAAAAACTTGAACAAACACACACATACATGTATGCATGCATGCACACATATGCACATACATGCACACAAACACACATGTACACACATATGCATGCCCACATATGCACACAGTCAAACACACACACACACACACACACATGAACTTGTGGACAGATACAGACGTACATAGGTTTTAACAGAGACACATACACACATATGCATTCACAAGCACATATGTATCATTGTAAACATGTAAAAACATTCGCAGAGACACACACACACACACACACACACACACACACACACACATTGTAGTGACACACACATCCATACATCGGATTTCATGTGTGTTTGTTAATTAAGAGCTTTTTAAAAAAAAACAAACTCCAACCAGAAAACGGATGTTTCGGAGTACGCTCTTGAGGCCCTGTCAAGGAGCAGGATAAAAAGAGTGGAGCTAGTGGGACGGAGAGGCCCCTTACAGGTTGCATTCACCATCAAAGAACTGCGAGAGATGATCACACTGCCAATGTGCCGAACCATCATTGACCCTGAAGATGTAGAAAGTCTGGAAGAAAAGTTGAAAGGTGACAATGAAAAGTGATGATTAATTTCATACTCTTTTGACTGCTGATCATTGAGACAGATTTTAATTGCTGTGGAGAATTTTCATTCTTTTGACGTTGTTGGTCATTTCCTTTATGTTTTATCTTTTGTGTTACTGTATTTCAGAAACTAATATCCAAATCTTTATGAGCATTGTTTTCCTTTTTTTGTCAGTTCATGAGTGGCGTTATTGCTGTGGTGTTATTTCTCATTATTCTGTCAATCTTACCTTTTAAATTGGGTTAGAAAATTATTTTATTTAAAACAGATGCTGTTAATTCTTTAAGTGCATTTTAGATATATGTACTGATGCGTGTGTGTGCTCATGTTTGGGCGTGTGTGTGTGTGTGTGCTGCATTCTTATGCATGTGAAAGCATATGTGCATGAGTGTTTGTAATTGTGTGTGTGTATGTGAGTGTGTCTACATGATAAAGTTACCATAATTGTTGCACTGGTTAACAATTCATCACTAATTTAAAGTTTCTCAATGTGTGACAGAAGGTACAAACTCTTTTCAACAGCATGTCATAATACAGCTTACTTGCTGCTCATGTTTCTATTCCAAATTTATATCTTATTAATATTTCTGATGATTTGCTTTTACTGTGATTGAAACATGTTATTGCACTGAATATTAATGTTTGGTTAGTGGTTTCTTGAACTGACTTATCAACCAAGTGTGTTTTTATAATTTGGACTGATTTCAGATTTGTCAAGACCTCGACGGCGGTTGATGGAATTGTTGTTCACAGCAGGTGTGAACCCACCGGAAAAGTACACAAAGATTTGGGCTGATGCGAACAGATCATGGCGTCTCAAGTTTTTGCGAAGTCCGACAGAGATGTTGTCCTCCAGTGACGGACGGAGTCTGGAGGGGGTCAAGTTCACCATCAATCAATTGCAGGTAAGGTTCAGATGGCTGCACTGTTGACACAGAACTACACTGTTTCACTTTCCAGGTTTGGTGCTTCTTTTCTGGATGGAAATTAAAGTGTGAATAACAGTGTGAATGTATATGTTGTTTCAAATCTCTGATCCCTACAGGAGGGTTGATTTGTGTTGAATGTCCTGGCCTTATTTGTTTTTTGTTTTGTATTACTCCATAGCCTGAAAACTGTCATTGGATTTAATATCTCATAGTATACAAGTTTAGTTTTTTGCGAAAAAAAGCTTACTCCACAGGGATATTGCTTGCATGGCTGTGTGTGGATGCCAAGCAACATTTTTTTCATAGCTTAACATTGCTTGGGGTTTGTCAAGATTTTGTTTGATGCTCCTCTTGTTTTTTAAATTTTTTTTTAACTTTATGGTAAATTTCAGGACTGAAGGAGGATCTGCAGCCTATCTCTTTTGACTCTGAGATTTTTGACATGCAGTTGATCATGGGGCATTTGTATGTTTTGTTGGACAGGGAGATAACTTTGAAACACAGCGTGCTGTTCCCACTGGTCAGACAGAAGTCATTCCCTGTGGTTTGGTAAGTTAAGGACTGTCCTCTATGTGTGTGTGTGTGTGTGTGTGTGTGTGTGTGTGTGTGTGAAAATTCATGTGTGAATGCATGTGAGTGTGTGTACATGTGAGCGCGTGTGCATGTGTGTGTGTGTGTGTGTGTGAGTGTGTGTGTGTGGTGGGAGGAGGATGCAAGCATGCACCATACAGACATATGCACATGTGCCCACACAAGAGTCTCAGTATATTATTCAGAGCACATGTCCACACTACATGCTCAAGGCACATGTCTTAAGCATATAAGAGGCTGGAAGCATATCTGTTGGCATCTGAAACGATCTGAGCAAAACTGATGCATAAATACAAGCAAAAAGAAACAACCAGAATTATTAGGCTGACCTAATTTTAACAAATTCTGAGACACAAATAATCAGTAACTCTTTTCTGGGCTTCCAGGTGTTGAGGAGCATAGGCTACAAAGGCTCCCCAATAGACGACACGCTGCCCTTTGACCCACAGCAAGGGGTCATACCCAACACCAACGGCAGAGTGAATGGGTGCAAAGGTTTGGGCGTTGGGTTGTTTTTCCCTCTCACCGTGTTTGTTTGTCTGCAAGCCAGTTCACTGTCACTGCCAGGGAATGCTTATGTAAAATAACTTTGAAATAGGGAACCAGCTGCCATGGCAGAGTGGTTAGCATTGTGAACTGATGACTGGTTGGATGTTGGTTCAAGTCCCCATGAGGAGTGGGACTTTCCAGCCTTTGACTTGCTCCTACCCACAGTTGAGTGTCCTCTGCTCTCAAATGGGAAGACTGGGACTACAAATTTGATTGTCATCCTCATCCACTTCACAGATGTGTTTTTGAAAGTGTTGCTCAGATTTCCTGACCACTGCTTTAACTGGTTCAACCCAGTTCCTGAATGCTATTTGGACGTTGCAGATCGTCATTCTCCGTCTGTGCTCAAATAGCATTTAGGCGAAGAAAATGTTCAGTTAAACTGGTACATCAGCTTGCCAGTATGCATTGAACTGTATGGAATGGAAACGACTGGAACAGAACTTCCTTCCTATCAGGCACTTGCTGACTAATTTGAATGATTAGAGTGTTTTTTAATCCAGTTTTCTGCATTGTTATGGCAAAGTGTCAAAGGCTTACTGCACAGCATATGTTTTATGAAATTATGATGGACTCTGGCAGTGAAGTCAACCCAGATAATGGTGAACTGACAAATAATTATCCAATAATTGTGGGGAAAGTGGCAGAGATGAAATTTCTTTTTGGCAGCAAAGTTTCAAATGATTTGAATCAATAACTTGTCTTTAAAAACTAAACTTTGTAAAACAAGACCCAAAGTTTATTACCATTTCTGTTTTTTAATTTAAAGGCAAGAATAGAATACTGCATACTGTTTCTTGAAATTTCTGCAGTTTGTGTCAAAAATATATTTCAGTCATGATGTGAAGATAGGTAGCAGCTGGTTAAGCGGTGGTTATAAAATTGTGACTGAAGTGAAACACCCCTCCCAACTGATGCAGTCGTACCAAAACATGCTAGGCTTGGAAGGCTGCACAGGCAGAAGACTTTATAGGGCTGTAAGGGTGAACTCTTGGGTCTTTTTGATGTGGGATGATTGTGTAAAAGGAAGTGTAGAGTACGGGCTTGTAGTCTTAAACCTAAATGGATCTTTATGAAAAGAGTGTGTGTATGCATACATATCTTTAACAGGCGAAAGAAACTCCAAGGGGAATGTGCTTTCTCTTTCATTGGACCTGTCATCTGGAACAAACTCCCTTATCATGCCTGATACGCTCAGTCTTTGTCCTCTTTCAAACCAGCTCTCAAAACTCACCTTTTCCACAGTTGTTATGATCAGTTTTTCCACCCTCTGTGTCTGTTTGCTATTGTTGATGAGTGGAGAGAGGAATGGGGCTGAATCAGTATGAATGTGTGTGTGTGTGTGTGTGTGTGTGTGTGTGTGTGTGTGTGTGTGTGTGTGTGTGTGTGTGTGTGTGTGTGTGTATGTGTGTGTGTGTGTGTATGTGTGTGTGTGTGTGTGTGTGTGTGTGTGTGTGTATGTGTCACATGTTTATTTTGTGTGAGGCAAATAAGCAAATGGATATTATGAAATGTATCTGCATCAATGTTTGCATGTGTAATTGTAGCTAAGAGTGCTCTGGGCTCTTCGGAGATAGGGCGTCCAAATATTCGTTATTATTATTATTATTATTGTTGTTGTTGCTGTTACAACAACAACATGATAATGATAATGACAACAACAACAACAACAACAACAATAATGATGATGATGATAATAATAATAATATGATGATGATGATGATGATAATGATAATAATAATGATAATCATTAGTGTTACCAGTATCATCATCATCATCATCATCATCATATTATTATTATTATTATTACTATTGTTAGTAGTAGTAGTGTTGTTATTATTATTATTATTATTATATGTGTGTGTGCATGTGTGTGTGTGTAGGACTGTACTGCAGTGGGTGGATCTCCAGAGGACCAGTGTTTGTCATCCTGGGCACCATGAGCGATGGGTTCTCCACAGGCAAGGCTGTGCTGGCTGACCTGCAGTCTGGTCTTCTCTCCGGCACCTCTGGGGGAGGCAAGGAGGCGGTGTTCAGTCTGCTGAAGCAGAGAGGTGATGACGTTTGTTGTCGGTACTTGTTCAGAGATGTGTGTGTATGTGGTGTGTAGCAGGTGTTTGGTTGTTGTGTTGTGTGAATTTGTGTGTGTGTGTGTGTGTGTGTATGTGTGTGTTGTGTGAGTGTGTGTTTGTGAATTGTGTGTGTATGTGTGTGCGTGCGTGCGTGTGTGTGTGCGTGTGTGCATGCGTGCGTCCGTATGTGTGTGTGTGTGTGTGTGTGTGTTTGCAATGTTGTGTTAATAATATTTGATTATTTTGCTAACATGAAATATCAAAGAATTTTTATTTTTACAGCGTAGCGGTATTGTTGATATATCTACAAAAAGATCACATCAAATCAAAGCAAATCGTGTAGTTCAGAGCCCAGATGATCCAAGCATTTCAGGACTGAAAACCTGTCAAATATTAAAGCCAGTCAGAGATCATGTAAACAATGTTAAAATATATATTAATGTTTAAAAAGACCAATTTACAACCAAGATTTGTTCACACCCTGTAAAAAAAATGGAAACAAATTAAAAAAATTTTAAATTTTTTTTTATTTTATAGAAATTCAGATGGATCTATGTTCATTGCTTTATCCCCAAACTGGCCATTTATCATAATATGATGTGTACGTCTGGAGCCATTCCAGTTGCTGATAAGATCTTGTGAAGAAAGTTGTTGATAGTTACAATTTGTAAACAAAATAAATAAGTAAGAATAAAAGATTAAAGAAAGAAGAAGATACTTTTTTTTTTTTTTTTTTTTTTAAAGCAAGGTATTTGCAGGTGTCATGACTTCTTTTTTTCCAGATGTGAGACCAGTGACATTTTCCGAATGGGAAAAGATTGATAAAGAGGAAATATCCCGAGGCCAAAAGAAGGGAAAACCTCGGGAAAAGATCGCTTCTGTGGAGCAGCTGTTGCAGACTGCTTGGTCATAGGAGTGGTGTCAGCATGAGGGGCCATGAAGGCCAATATATGTATATTTGCTTGGAAGAGCATGTAAGACACCGTTATGATGATATAGGTATATTGTGTTTTCTCTTGAAATAGTGTGTTAGACAGTCATGTGCTGATATATGTATATTTTGTTTCTTCTAAAAATAGTAAGACACCGTATGATGAATATATATATATATATATATATATATATATATTGACTTAAGTTTATAGCTGGGCCAACAGCAAAGTGAGAGCTGTATTATCAATGGCTTCTCCATTGCAATGGGAAATCATTTACAGCTTAGTCTTTTGTGAAGGACTATGACTCTCAAACTAGGAGGCAAGATTGCACTGGCTCTTAGTGCTGCAGCCTTGACGGCTACTTGGCCTTTGGGAACCATCCCAATGCCGACTGTCCTAAAGCCTTCTTGGCTGAGAGAGTGGGGGATGTAACTTGGGCAAGACACTCTCCACTTGAATCAAATCCTAGCCCAAATAGTTGGGACAGCAGTTGCCTCCTCTGCTGTTCTGATGGTCATAGTCAGACACGACTGACTATCATGAGTGTGTGTGTGTGTGTGTGTGTGTGTGTGTGTATCTTGTATGTTCTCAAAGAGTGAGTGAAATAATCAAGAGTGCCTGTATATGTATATATATATATACTTAAAATAGCGTATATGTATGTATATACCATAATGTGTGTGTACAGATCTATCTGTCTATCTATCGATCTATCTATCTGTGTACCTATCTATATGTATATATATATATATATATATATATGTGTGTGTGTGTGTGTGTGTGTGTGTGTGTGTGTGCACTTAAAAGGGTGTGTATACATATACTTGACACCATGTAATGATATATGATTTCTCACATAGTGAGTGAAATCACTGAGCGCATATATCTTTATTTAGCATGGACAGCATCACCTGATTTTTTTTCATCTGCACTGTTTCAGTGGCATTATTCCCATGCTGCTCATTCCAAGTCCCCCATATATGGCCACACCTGGGTTTGTCTGTCGCAGTCTTAGTGCCGGTAGTCCACAGGGAACCATCGAAGGTAGCCAGGGCACACACCAGAGGAGACCCTGCACTGCTGCTGAGTCACTTTGGTGGTGTTCAGTAGTGCCTGTTCTGATTTAACATACTTAGGACACCACCTAATAAACCCCTTACTGACAACAATAATGGCTTAGTCATGGATCCAGACTGATTGAGCCTCTCCCCCAGAGTGGAGAATGCCACCACATCCCTCCAGCGACAGTCCCCCATGAATCTGCCGACATTGAAGACCTTCACAGGACTTACCCCAAGCGCAGACGTGGAGGGGTATCGAAACTCAGGTCACCATAAGAGCAGGGCATAAAAGGGCATATAATTTGAGACATAAAAAAAAAAAAATCATTGATGATGAAGAAGGTGGAGTGGGTGACAATGATGATGATATTGCTGCTGCTGTGAAGGTCCATTCAAGTTTGGCACTATGTGACAGGGCTGTACACTACACTTCCTGTCATAATGATAACCTGGTGTTAACCACGCCCGAGAGATACAGGTATTTGAGGTGTTAGTCAGGAAATTAGATCAATGCACCTATAGACACATCCATGAAGGGGATGATACTCCACTATGTGGTCCCAGTCTTCCCATTTCAGCCCATAACACACTAAATTCTGGGTAGGAGCTGGCCTTGGGCTGAAAAACCCACCCCTGCTGGGAATCGAACCCGCATCCTCCCAGTCGTCAATAAGTGATGCCATGGCGGCTGGTGCTTCTGAATATTTTTTTTATATTTCATTCTCATAGAATTAATTAAATCAGCATGGTGTACTTATAATAGTGTGGACAATGCAATATATACTATGAATGCTGTGTGTACATTGAATTGCATGTCAGACAGTACAATGAATGTTGCTTTTTTTCTCATTGAATGTGTGAAATCAGCATGTATGAATACAGTTAGAAGAGTGAGGAGGACACTATATGAATATTGTGCATCCTCAAAGCATGAATAAGAATTGGATTTTACATCTCTCCACCCACACACAACCCCTCCACTAGAACTTGAGTGGTGGTCTGGGTGCTGGTCTTTCAGATAAGATGATGATGTGAGGTCCCATTTGCAGCATGCTGTGTGTGCATGTAAATGAACTCTATGGCAATAAATACACTTGTAGACCAAAATAAAAAAAAGGTATTAAAAAAAGGTGGCGCTGCAATGTGGTGATTGCTCTCACTAGGGAGAGCAGTCTGAATTTCACACAGAGAAATCTGTTGTGACAATGCAGTACAATACAGTACCATACAATGCAGTACAATACAATATGATGCAAATCCAACATGACTACATACGTTTAGATCAGAGCAGTATGGATGACACTGGGAATTCTGTCTGTTCTAATTAAGTCAAGGTACTAAGCCCTTGAAGAGTGATGTCCATTTTATATTCTTTAGAATTTTTTTTTCAGCATACTAGGGTACATATCTTTGCTTTCACCTGCCGCAGTAGAACAAGCTTTCTTAAATGTTCTAATTAAGTCAAGGTACGAAGTCCTTGAAGAGTGATGTCCATTTTATAATCTTTAGATTTTTTTTTTCAGCATACTAGGGTACACATCTTTGCTTTCACCTGCTGCAGTAGAACAAGCTTTCTTATTTGTGGACAGGTTCAGATGTGTCAGGCCATACAGCTCAGTTATCTAAATTAGTGTTGCACATCTGTTGTACTGTGCAAGTTGTTGAATTTCATGATACACCTCAGAAGAACGAACGAACAAACGAACGAAGTTTTTTTTTTTTATTGAGGGAAGTGGAATAAGCATACATGTGCTATTTTTCATCCAGCCCTCAGGGCAAATGGAAAATGAAAATGAATCAAAGCATCCACAAAGTAGCAAAGAGACGAAGAAATAAAGACATGACATTCACATACACATTTAAACATACACATCTACATAATCCTGATACAAACATATTATGAAGGAAAAAGATCAAACCCCCACCCCCCTCCAAAAAAACAAAAGAAACACACAGACCCTCCCAAGCCCCCCTCGTCCCCCCCTCCTCTGCCCCCCCTCCCCCCCCCCCCAAAAAAAAAGTATGCAGGACAAGAGAAAGACATAGAGAGACCAACAGCCATACAGACCATCTGAGAATGACTCTGAAACACACACACACACACACACACACACACACACACAGACTGAGAAAGTCATATTCAAGCGTGCACATGCACACATGCACACACACACACTTGCAGAAGGAGAGAGAGAGAATGATTATTGACCTCATTACCAGGGTCCAGAGTACTCAGATCAATGTGATGCGACAGTGACCATGAGTGAGAGAGAGAATTGAAGTTATATTCAAGGGAACAGGAGCTGAAAATGATGAATAAATTTTAAAAAAAGAAAAGAAAAAAAAGAAGAAGAAATAATTCATAACTGAAATAATATTTTTGGATGAAACACATGAAAATATAAAGGTTAACACTTAAAAAAGTAAATACCTTTCAGAAATGAAATTTCATTTGAGGATGAACTACACAGAAATACTATTGCTTAAGAAAAGGAATTGTGAGTGTCCACTTCCGTTTTTGCTGTGTTATTTAATTCACAATGTGAACTTTGTTTTACTTGATGGAGGTGTGTCAACGAGTGTGAGCAAAACTCAGATATCCTGTTTGTCTTGAATTTCATTTTAATTACACATACTTAACCGTGACCCATTAGAGCAGACTCCGCCAGGGGTCTGACATTCCTGTCCTGTGCAACCTACTATCCGCCTGTGCGGAGAAAATGAAAGTAGCTACGGCCGATAACCTCCCGGAAGTGGGTAACCTCCCCTGTGCCCCCCCTGGCTAGTGCCCTCTTTTTCCGGCAGCTATCTCGACTCCTGTTCCTGTGCTCTGCATATGGCTAAGTTTTTTTTTCATATTTTCTATCTGTCTATCGATTCTTTGGCGTCCTTGTTGTTTGTCCAATTATGTCTTTAACCAGGTCGCATAATTATGTGGCTCGTTTGGGCGATCAGGCTAAAATTAAGGTGCGATCGCAATTGATTTGTGGACACTCTGGGCCCTCTACTTTGGGCTCTCTCAACAACGCCAACCTGCCGCCTCCTCCACTTCCTCCGCTACCTCCGGTTGACTCCACGCCCCCACTGCCTCTGATGTCTCCTCCGGTGACTTCTAGGGGTTCGTTACCCCATACTCAGGTCAGTGGTGCCATTGATACTATTCATTTCCATCCCCGAATGGACTCGACACGATACGCGTTTTCTCGGTCCTGCCAGTCGGCAGTGCCCGAGTCGATCTCCTCTGTCACTTTGCCCATACCCACAGTATCACTAATGGAATGTGCCACAATCCCTTTGGGAAAAACAACACAATACACTGCCTTTGGATCCGCACGCTAGACAGGGCCCTATGTGCGATGCGTCCTTGGTGGCGGCCGTGACATCGGCTCATGCGCCCACCACGCGGCATGCCTCTTCCGTCTCAGATCCTATTGTGACCGAGGCGCTTATGGATGCCTTCCCCATGTGTAGGGAGGAAGATGGACCACTAGGGGACACGCTCGCTCATATGCGTGCACCCTCCTCGTCCCGAGCAGTCGATCCAAGGGGCGCAACTCCTGTTTCGGCGCCCTTTCCGGTCACCGCAGCAGTTACTTCCCTTGCACCGACATCGCCCCTTGCCTTCAGTGCGCGTATGTGCACAGCCCCTACAAACTGTGCGGTGATGACCCCATCTGCCGTACAGCCGGTTGCTCCTGTTTCCCACCAACTAATGGCGGATCAGCAAGCTGCTCAACCAAACAACCAGCAACTCATTGTCAACTTGATGCAACAATTATGCACCACTCTGCTTCCTGGTGCCACACCTACTACTGCTCATTCTTCTGCTGCAGCAAATCCACTTCCACCCTCCACGACCACTTCCCAGCAGCCTGGTCACGTGCCCAGCACACAGCCTGACCCATCATCCTATGCCACAGAGAGACATTTTCTGATGGGGACACTGATACAGAGGAACCACCTTTGGAAGATAATCAGCTGGTTTCCTCGCAAGAAGCACTAGCCCTCCTAGCTTCCTACACTCCAGATAGGGTGGAGACAATTCGTGCACCGGGCACGCCTCCAACCTATGGTGCTATGGAGATTACGGGCATCCACAGATTCTCCCATGCCCCTCACTATGCTCTTACACAATCGACCATGGTAGTCGAGGCCCTGCAGAACACACTGGCACGCATCAGGGGCCAACCCATCAGTGATGTCCCCTCTGACTCTGTTCCAAATTTTCCAGCTGCAATGGGTTGAGGGACATTCCTGAAAACTCTGCCCCGAACCACTTCAAAACCTCCACTTTTAGTTTTGGGCCATATTCCTCAAAAAACCCTTCCTCTTTCTCATGAGGACCTCCTACTCCTCCCGCAAAACTTGCGTGACAGTCGCAGAGTAACATTACCTGACAAATTCCTTATGGATCTGGAGGAAGCTCACACTCACACCAGCTGGCCTCCTCTAGTGTCAAGAGCACAACATCCGCCTGACAGCACAACATGTCCCAGCCAAGCTGAACATTCTCGCAGATTACCTTAGCAGATCCCACACTGTACTCCAAACGGAGTTGACCCTGTCACACTCGACGCTTCAACTGATCTGGGACCTTTGGTACAAACCACATGTGGATCTCTTTGCCTCAAGATTCAACTTCCACATTCCAACATACGTCTCCCCAGTCCCAGACCCCCACTTCCCATTATGGGAAAAGTCCACAGAAAGGCAAGGCTGGAGAGCGCCGCCATGATTCTTATCGCATCACACTGGCCAGTACAGCCGTGGTTCCCCGACCTGCTCCACCTCACTCGCGTTCCCCCACTCCGCCTTCACATCGGCAGACACTCTCTGGTCCAGCCCCGCTCGGGCATTCCCCACAGAAACCCAGAGGTCCTCAACCTGCACGCCTGGCTACTGTGCGGGAATCTCTGTCAGCACTAGGCGCCTCAGATGACACAGCTGACCTTGTGTGCAGGTCACATCGCAAAGGCACTCAAGGCGTTTACTCTGCACACTGGAACCGCTGGCTCTCCTGGTGCTCAACCCACTCAGTCAGTACCACGCACCCATCCAATATGGATCTCGCCAACTTCCTTGCCTTCTTCTCCTCCTCCAAAGGCCTCTCCGCCTCCGCAGTACGCGTCCATCGCACTGCAATCAGCTCCACTCTTCGGCAACTGGGCGGGCCCTCTTTCTCAGATGACCCCCTGCTCGGAGCACTGGTTCGAGGGGCTTCCCTCAGTCACGCACGTAAATCCCTTCGGACCCCTTCTTGGGACCTTTTTCTGGTCCTACAATACCTCCGCAAGGCCCCCTTCGAAACCCTTGCTATAGCTCCTTTCAAGCTACTCTCCATGAAGACACTCTTTCTCATCCCACTTGCTTCAGGTAGGCGTTGTAGTGAGGTCCATGCCCTCAGTGGCGTCACACAGGATAGGGCCTTTGAGCCGGAGGGATCTATCTCACTTAGGTTCCTTCCTGAATTTCTTGCCAATAAATCAAACTCCCAGTACACCCTCTCCCATTCTTTTCATCAAACCGCTCTCCTGTATACTGGCCCATGACGACGAGGACAGATTCCTCTGCCCGGTCAGGGCCCTGCGCATATACCTTAAAAGGTCACGTCCCTTCCGATCGTCCAAACGACGCCTCTTCATTAGCTGGAATCTGGACCATCCGCGTGACATTAGCAAGACGTCTCTGTCTCCATGGATAGTCAATGCGATTAAAGGCGTGTATGCAGACACAGGATTGAGACTTGATGCCTCCTCAGCCAGAGCACATGAAGTCAGAGCATGGTCCTCTTCTCTTGCCTTAGCCCACTCAGCACGGCTGCAAGACATCATGGATGTTGCCTACTGGAAAAACCCTGCCACCTTCATCGACTTCTACCTGAGAGACGTCGCACGCTTGTGGGATGATGGCTCAAGAGGCATCACTTCTGTGGTAGTTGCACAACAGGCCATCGCAGCACACAGACAGTAGAACAGGTGAGCCCTCCATCTTGTCGCGCTATTCTGCACGAGTTGGTCACGGTTAAGTATGTGTAATTAAAAGGAAATTTTCTATCTAAAATTACGTTTAAGTAACATACTTACCGTGACCCAGATTTAAGACCCTCCCGGCCTCCCCGCTTCCTGTTCTCCCTGCTCGCTGCGCAAGTTCTGGCATATTGCCGTCAAAAGAAGGCGCTAGCCAGGTGGGCACAGGGGAGGTTACCCACTTCCGGGAGGTTATCGGCTGTAGCTACTTTCGTTTTTTCCGCATAGGCGGATAGTAGTTTGCACAGGACAGGAATGTCAGACATCTGCCAGAGTCTGCACTAGTGGGTCACGGTAAGTATGTTACTTAAACGTAATTTTAGATAGAAAATTTCCTTTGTTTTTGGTGCAATATGCCACATTGGAAACTTGACAGATTTGAAAAGATCGTTTATGTCAGGTGTTAATGTGTTGTTTTTTCAAAGTTCATATGATATATTTTTATGTATATGTTAGCTTTGTTGTGAAAAAAAAAAGAATTTGATCTTTTGCATATACTGCTTGTGATATATTGAAAATAAATAAAATTTAAACAAAGCATTGGTTTTTTATGACAGGATTAACAATGACGATGAATGTTTGCATGTGAATTTGTGTGTGTGTATGTGTGTGTGTGTGTGTGTGTGTGTGTGTGTGTGTGTGTGAGAGAGAGAGAGAGAGAGAGAGAGAGAGAGAGAGAGAGACTGTGTATACATGTGCTTTCATGTGTGTGTTTCATAAATACCGTTCATACTGAAAAAGAAGATGTGAGCATCACAAAACTGTCTTCAGATCAAACCAACAAATTGCCAGTACGTATGGTGCTGTATTTTGCTTTCTCAGTTTAATCAAAAAGGGTTGGAAAAGTTGGGTGTAATTGTGCTTCAACAAAGACCATTGGAAATTCAGGACACAAATTATATCTTGGCCAACAAATAAACCTGTGGGATATTTTATTTCTGACGCGTCATTGTGAAACAGGAGCAGCCAGAGAATGGTGAGTTTCAGTTTCAGTTTCACTTTCTCAAGGAGGCGTCACTGCGTTCGGACAAATCCATACACGCTACACCACATCTGTTGAGCAGATGCCTGACCAGCAGCATAACCCAACGCGCTTAGTCAGGCCTTGAGTGCATGCTTACATATTTGTGTACCTATGAAAGTGGATTTCATTTTACGTAATTTCGCCAGAGGACAACACTCTCGTTGCCATGGGTTCTTTTTCAGTGCGCCAAGTGCGTGCTGCACACGGGACCTCGGTTTATCGTCTCATCCGAAAGACTAGACGCTCAGTTTGATTTTCCAGTCAAACTTAGGAGAAAGGGCGAGAGCGGGATTCGAACCCACACCCTCACGGACTCTCTGTATTGGCAGCTGAGCGTCTTAACCATTCTGCCATCTTCCTCCCTTAGAGAAGGGTGAAAGAATTATATGTGCACTATCGGAATGCTAGGACACACAGTTTGATTTGTATTTGTATTTGTATTTCTTTTTATCACAACAGATTTCTCTGTGTGAAATTCGGGCTGCTCTCCCCAGGGAGAGCGCGTCGCTACACTACAGCGCCATCCATTTTTTGTATTTTTTTTCCTGCATGCAGTTTGATTTGTTTTTCCTATCGAAGTGGATTTTTGTACAGAATTTTGCCAGGAACAACCCTTTTGTTGCCGTGGGTTCTTTTACGTGCGCTAAGTGCATGCTGCACACGGGACCTCGGTTTATCCTCTCATCCGAATGACTAGCGTCCAAACAACCACTCAAGGTCTAGTGGAGGGGGAGAAAATACTGGCGGCCGAGCCGTGATTCGAACCAGCGCGCTCAGATTCTCTCGCTTCCTAGGCGGACGCGTTACCTCTAGGCCATCACTCCACTGTCGTTGTCATGCCTGCTATCAACGTTTGGTGAATACACATCTGCCATGGACTTACGGGGCTGACCAGTAAGGCCTGGGTGCCAAACACGCTATTTTAACTACACATACTTCACCGTGACCCACCAGTGCAGACTCCGGCAGGGAGTCCGATATTTTTACCGCAGTGAGACGCTCGCTCCGTATTCATATATTTGTCAAAGATAACGCGCCTCCCACTCATGGCCAGTAATCCCGTTAAGGCCACAGACCTGAGGTCTCTCGCCCTGGTCAGACATACGTCAGATCTTATCCCCGATAATCTGTCCAAGCACTTTATACACGGTCGAACATAAAACATTCATTTCGATCACACCCTCTCTCACCAGGTGAAAAAAAAAAAAAAAAATCTATGCTGCTCATACTGTTTGTTGGCAACAAACCTCCGTCGCCCAACCACCCACGGTCACTACGTTCACATAGAATCGCCGCCCCTTTCAGTCGTTCATGGTACAAGTCTTCTCCATACTGTGGCACATGTGCGCGCTTAGAACTCGATGCTTCTGAACGAAGGAAAAGGCTGGACACATGGGTTTGTGACAAACTGCTCGTGTCGTGGCGCGAGACGTTACCAAGTGGCTTCCAGCGTTGCAGAACGCTTTTCTTGTTGCACTTTCGGGTTCTGCTGCCTCTGTTGCTTGCAGAGCGGCGCAGCACCTTTCGGATTTATTATTTTTTTTTGTACATTCAGCGACCGCTCAGAAAGTAAGTAAAAACAACGAAGTTTTGTTTTCACGATTTTCCTTTTCCTTTCGATTAAACAAAGTTGTTTAATTTAATTTTCTGTTTAATTTAGGATTCATAATCATCAAGGCTTGAGAGAGAGAGAGAGAGAGAGAGAGAGAGAGAGAGAGAGAGAGAGCGGCAGACAGACAGACATATATCAACAAAAACGTTCAGAATTTTGAATGAACGGCGACTACAATCAGATAATATAGTTTATCAGTTTTCACATAACTTTGATCCGCTTAGAACTGATCCAAAAGGTAAAAATTCCGAACTTCTTGTGTGCTTTGTTTCGAGGTCTGGAACACTTACACATGTAAATGATTTGATCGATACTTACTGTTAACTGCGGTGAAGAAAGTTGTGAGAGAGGTCCGCCGTACTCTTGGCGCCGCATGGAGACTGTAGGTAGAGTCGTGAATAATTTGATACTGGGGAAGGTCTAATCATTTCAGATTGCCCGAGGAACCTTGCAGAGCATAGGATGTGCACACTGGCTGTCGAGTTTATTGTCTTTGTGAGTGTTTTGCGCTGTGATGAATGCGTTGTTGTTGTTGTTGATGATGATGATGATGATGATGATTGTGTGTGTGTGTATGTGTGTGTGTGTGTGTGTGTGTGTGTGTGTGTGTGTGTGTGTGTGTGTGTGTGTACTTGCTTGTTTGAGCAAGCGAACACGCATGTGAATATAAGCATGTGAACACATGCGTTACCCCCTTTCGTGTGTGTGTGTGTGTGTGTGTGTGTGTGTGTGTGTGTGTGTGTGCGTGTATGCGTGTGTGTGTGTGTGTGTGTGTGTGTGTGTGTGTGTGTGTGTGTACGTGCGTGTGTGTGTGTGTGCGCGTGGTGTGTGCGTGTTGAGAGGATGGGGGTGGGGTGGGGGGATTTAGTCAGGAGAGAAGGTATACAACACAAACCAACTCGTAAGAGAGAAAGATATCGGGACCGTGCAAAAGAGATAGACAATGTGCAAACGAGGTGATACTCATCAATGAATGAACCGCTGACTGCTGACTTCATTTCTGTCTCTCGATAAAATATGCATCCCTTCATGCCAAACCCGTACGGCATCGATTTGCTGCTTGCAAACCCTCTCTATCAGTTCCGTTCGATGCAACACACTTGGCCTGTATGCTGACATTTCGTGAGGGTCCAGTTACTGTATTCATGTATAGCTTTCTCTTACACGTCAGACCTTGTACGCGCATCGCCGTTTAATAGCTGTACTGACTGATAAGAATTTAACGTGTCTGCGAATGACATTTGATGGCGGATCCTGGAGACGAACAGTCGGACGTTTCGATCCGATTCGGCTGATGAAACTGATTACGTCTGTGAGAGTTCTGCGTCTGAAACATGAAACGTTAATTTGGAAAAAAAAAAAAAAGAAAAAAAAGGCATGGGCTCGTAATAGATATTTGTAGGACTGCAAGATAACACACACACACACACACACAGACACAGACACACACACACACACACACACACACACACACGAGATATAAAGTGAACAATACCTTTATAAGGGCCATGTACAGCTACTTTCTTTTCAAGAAAATGAAATCAGAAGTTTTTCCCCTGAACAAAGCTCCCCAGTCACTTCATTGTTATTGATGTTCATGAGCTGTTTGTCGATCTTTTACATTCGCGGTATATGACATGAATGACTTTCTCAACTGTGTTTTGAGATAATTGCGTTAATTCAAACTGTTTGGTAACTGTTTCCTTGGTAAGCTCTGCTTTTGATGAAAACTAACATGGCTAATATTCGTGTGTAGTTTAGTTAGTGATTACTGTGGTAACTCTCCGTCAACACTGGAATCACTGTTGCTTACTTGAAAGTTACTGTGGGACCGCCATTGCAAAAGTCTGTAGAGGTGTATCTACATCGATCGGGTGCCCCTACAGGTTCAGTTCATACTTTTCCCTTCTTCCTTAGTTTCAGTTTCAGTTTCAGTAGCTCAAGGAGGCGTCACTGCGTTCGGTCAAATCCATATACGCTACACCACATCTGCCAAGCAGATGCCTGACCAGCAGCGTAACCCAACGCGCTTAGTCAGGCCTTGTGAAAAAAAAGGTGAATAAATACTTCCTCAAGAGCCTGCAGGTCAAGGATGGATCTCAAAAGACATGAGAAATCATACCATTATGGACAAACATCTTCCAGTTGTTTAAGCGAAGAAACTGTCAGTATCAGACACTGGTATATTTATCACGGATGCTGAGCTTTTCACGATGTTCCCATCAAACTCCAGAAAATCTTTCATGGTTGTTTCAAAGACGGAAGAGCTGCATAAACTTCAGGTACTGATAAGAAAGGAAAGGATGATTTAGACTCTCTCTCTCTCTAACTTTTAGGGGTGTGAAAAAAGGAAAAACAATTTACAGTGGTGTACGGGGATATGTTTCGCAAATTAATCGTGTTTGTATTTTCTGTTGAATGCATCCTCTTTTAGATTATGTAATTTTAGATACATGGACTGAGAGGGAGAGAGAGAGAGAGAGAGAGAGAGAGAGAGAGAGAGAGAGAGAGAGAGAGAGAGACCGACAAACAGTATCACGGAGACTGATAAAAAGACGTTTCAGATCAGATGACAACACAAGCACAAGGCATACCGGAGTCATTGACAGAACGAATCGTATTCTTAGGGTTTTATATCGTGTCCGCTCATCAAGGTTGCTAACTATGCACACGTACACTTAACTCACTCAGTACGGCCAGTCCTCTCTTCACCTCTACACAGACCCCTCGGATGTCCAGTGGGTGTCTGAATGACCCAACCTTTAGCTTCCGTCGTCAGAATTGTGGTATTCTTTGTCAACATTCACCTCTTCAGTATAAGAGCCTCCCGCTTGCAATATTTTGATGATGGTAACTGGGGTGAAACGCTGTTAACGTCGTCTCTTTCGCCGTTCGTATGGAGAGAGTTAATCAAAAGTAAAAATAAGGTATTGCTATATTGCTATATTATTCCAATGGCATGACACGCGTTGAATCAGGTTGAGCCACTAAGGCTACAAGTGAGCGTTCGACTTGTTCCCGCGAGGGTTGTTAATCCTCCGATGTGTTTCTGGTTATACCCTACTTTTGGCAGGCACTGCGATTATCTGGTTTGTTTTGGATGTTAAGGTACACACCAGTCACTACATACACACATACAGACTGTCGCTCAGTTCTCTGTAGCTTTTCTTTAATTTTGTTTTGTTGTATGTATGTATGTATGTATGTATGTATGTATTGTGTGTGTGTGTGTGTGTGTGTGTGTGTGTGTGTGTGTGTGTGTGTGTTTGTCTGCTCTTTTATTATTTTTTCTTGTTTCTTTCATCAGCTTGTTTGTGTTTTTTTCCCTTCAATCTTTATCTTCATTTCCGTCATTTTTTCTTCATTCTTACCCTTACTGAGTAATTTAGTGATGGCTACCTATTCACCATGGAGTGATGGCCTAGAGGTAACGCGTCCGCCTAGGAAGCGAGAGAATCTGAGCGCGCTGGTTCGAATCACTACTCAGCCATCGATATTTTCTCCCCCTCCACTAGACCTTGAATGGTGGTCTGGACGCTAATCATTCGGATGAGACGATAAACCGATGTCCCGTGTGCAGCATGCACTTAGCGCACGTAAAAGAACCCACGGCAACAAAAGGGTTGTTCCTGGCAAAATTCTGTAGAAAAATCCACTTCAATAGGAAAAACAAATAAAACTGCACGCAGGAAAAATACAAAAAATGGGTGGCGCTGTAGTGTAGCGACGCGCTCTCCCTGGGGAGAGCAGCCCGAATTTCACACAGAGAAATCTGTTGTGATAAAAAGAAATACAAAATGCAATATTACCATACCTGTGTGTCTTTGTTTTCGCATCCCTTCAGTTCTTCCGCCATTCAGTTCCCTTGCCTCCCTTCCTTTAACAATTGACTTATATATCAACATCAGTTCACCACGAAGAGGGCCACTGCAGCCACCCTATCGAACAACGAAACCTTCACACAAAACACTAAAAGCCCAGCAACTGAAGAACGTGACCTCAAAGGCGGGCTTGCACAGGCCAAAAGGTCTTTAACTCACTCAGTACGGCCAGTCCTTTTTTCTCCTCTACACAGACCCTTCAGATGTCCAGTGGGTGTCTGAATGACCCAACCTTTAGCTTCCGTCGTCAGAATTGTGGTATTCTTTGTCAACATTTACCTCTTCAGTATAAGAGCCTTCCGCTTGCAATATTTTGATGATGGTAATTGGCGTGAAACGCTGTAAACGTCGTCTCTTTCGCCGTTCGTATGGAGAGAGTTAAATTCAGTTCTTTTTTTTTCTTTCTGTTATGATTTTATTTCTCTCGTCTATCTTCCATTCCGTCCTTAGTCATTTAGTGATATCCATCATTCACCATTTTCCAATTTTTATCTTTATTTTTGTCCCTTAATTCCTCTTCTCATTTCCCTCTTCCTTCTTTCCCGCCTTCAGTGAACAGGTCATCTATGCTTTTATGAATTCACCACAAACAGGACCAGCAACTGTATATAGCCGACAGATCCTCAAGAGTCCCTTCCCTTGAACAACGAAACCTTCACACAACATCAAGACACCAAGCAACCGAACAACATGACCTTAATGGCGGGCGTACAGCAGCTAATAGGTTTTTGTTTTTTTTTAAATCAGAAGACACACAGAGGGTCTCTGCCTTTTTGTTTCTTTTCTGTTTTTTTTTCTCTCTTTTATCTTCTGTCTTCCATTCCGTCTTTTTTCTTAGTTCTTACCTTTATCAATTCAGAAATATCCATCAGTTCGCCGTATTCAAATACCTTTGTGTCTTTGTGTTCACATTCCTTCATTCCTCCGCACCCCCATCTTTCTTTCTTTTCTTCCTTCCTTTCGCTAACAATATCTTATCTATATCAGTTGACCACGCAGGACTAGAATTGGTGTAAAGCATAAGGAGACCTCTGGGACTCCACCCACTCCCCTGGAATAACGAAACGTTTTCACACACACACACACACACACACACACACACACACACACACACACACACACACACACACACACACACACACACACACTCACACTCACAAAACCCACCAAAACACAAAACAACGACAACAACAAATTAAAACACCAAGACCCCAAGCACCTGATACAACTTAACCTTTAACACAAGCAAACAGGCCTTAACTTAACTTGATACTTTATATCGTCGTTCTTCGGTCAAAGACCAAACTCTGTAGAAAAAAAAAAACAAAAAAAACACGGAGTCTTTTGCACACACAACAGCCTGCCTGCCTGCCCCTGTCCTACCTGGGTAGAGCCGACTGAGGAATTTTCACTTTCAGCTCAGACCGACAGACCACATCACCACCGACAAAGCACCTTGAGGCCCCCACCACTACCACCACCACTACCATCACCACCACCTGTCCACTATGTCGACGTGTGACATCAGCACCTACGAGTGCTCGGACAAAGGCTTCCTGATGCCTTTCGTCAACGAGTACACGTGGAGCACTGGGGTTCGAGCCTTCCTTTACCTCCTGGGCCTTCTCTACTGCTTCATGGGCGTGGCCATCATCGCCGACATCTTCATGCGCGCCATCGAGATGATCACCAGCAAGACCACCAACGTCCTCATCGCAGACCCGTCCAGCAAGTCTGGCACCAGGGAGGTGCAAGTGAAGGTCAGCTATTCGTCGGTGTTGTGTTATGTACTCTCTGTCTGTCTGTCTCTGTGTCTGTCTGTCTGTCTCTGTCTGTCTCTGTCTGTCTGTCTCTCTTTCTCTATTTCCAGCAAGCCTGGCACCGAGAAGGTGCAAGGTATTGACTGTCGGAATTGTGTTATGTTCTCTGTCTGTCTCTATCTCTGTGTCTCTGTCCCTCTGTCTCTCCGACTCTCTTTTTCTTTTTCTGTCTGTGTCTGTGACTGTGCCTCTGTATTTCGGCCTCTCTGTCTCTGCCTCTCTGTCTGTCTGTCTCTCTCCCAGTCGCTCTCTGTCTGTCAGTCAATGTCTCTGAATGTCTATGTGCCTGTCTCTCTTACACACACACACACACACACACACACACACACACACACACACACACACACACACACACCCTCTCTCTCTCTCTCTCTATATATATGTATATATACGTCGTATACATACCAAAGCACCAATGCAGATTCATTTCTCTGATGTTCGTAGGAAATTCGGGCTGACATTTCCCATTAACGATGCCACCGATTATATATATATATATATGTATCTCACACTCTAACTAATGTTTCCCCACTATATTCCTATCATTGTGTTTCCCTGCAAGGTGTGGAACGACACAGTGGCCAACCTGACCCTGATGGCGCTGGGCTCCAGCGCCCCGGAGATCCTGCTGTCGGTGATCGAGGTGGTCTTCAACGACTTC
>NC_134876.1:5583130-5585630 GCF_041734735.1 Babylonia areolata | reverse complement strand
TAAACCTTATATATGCACGAAAGCCACAAATCAGTTGGACAGTTGTTTGGAACAGGTCTTTGGATCCTTAAAACGAAACAACAATATGATGTGTGTGAAATTATGTCCATTTTTCTGTGTGGAAATTGCTGGATATGGCCGGAAATACCACAACACACACACACACACACACACACACACACACACACTCGTATAATCACCACATGCAGACGGCCAGCTCTCTTTCACTTACATCACTGCATGCTTGACTCATGTCTGTTAATTTGAAACCTCTGTGGTTAGTTATTGGATGTAACTACCCCTTTTCCCCCATGGGTGTTAAATGACTATAATTGGTAGCTCACTACGCTGTCAGGAAGTCGAGAGATGGCTTTTAGTTGGGAGCACTACTGCTTTGAATTGCACACACACTCACACTCAATTTGATTGCTCTTAATTCACACATTTTGAGTCGGCTGTAGAAAAAGCGACAGGTGGATGTTCCCAATTATTATGATCACTAATATGATTTTGAATGTCATTATGATGATGATGACGATTATCATTATTTAAGATGATACCAAAACTTTTCGGCTGACAAGGCAGTGAATCAAAAAGTTTGCATTTATGAAAACATGCATTTGATGGTTTGTTCTAACACGTCGATGACGGAAACACGAATGTGTTCAGGACATGAAGACAAGGTTGGTTGTTTTGTTGTTGCTGTTGTTGTTTCCTTAGTAATGGTGATAATTCATGATGATGAATCATAGTGTTGGTTGATGGTGGTGTTTTTATCGATAAAGAGAAAGAGAGAGAAGCGAAGAAGAATGCATAGATGTGTTTTCTGATGAAAGAATAACTCATTGTTGTCATATACAATTGTAGTCTGTTGTTGTTGTTGTTGTTGTTGTAAGTGTTATTGTCTGTTATTGAATGCTGCAAACGAATATGCTCGTCAGTAAAGGGCTGTCACCTCGCTGAAATAAGACAGAGAACACAGGTCAGGATGTCAGTTGCCTTTCTTTATTTGGACGTGTTCATCTTGGCATTACTCTCCGTTTGACCAGAAAAAAAAACCCGAAAACGGAGTATGGCTGCCTACATGGCGGGGTAAAAACAGTCAAACACGGAAAAACCCACTTGTGTACAAACGAGTGAACGTAGGAGTTGCAGCCCACGAACGAAGAAGAAGAAGAAGAAGAAGAAGAAGAAGAGAAAAACAACAACATAAGTGTACGATAAGCTGTAATTGCACTTCAGACCTATGTCACATTGATCTCGTTTCACCAACGTTCAACAGCCAAGGGGTTTAAGTCTGCTTTCTGCACAGACTGACTCACGAGCTCCGGAACAAAGGATTCGAGCCGAAATCATCACGTGTGGTTTGTTTGTATTTCTTTTTATCACAACAGATTTCTCTGTGTGAAATTCGGGCTGCTCTCCCCAGGGAGAGCGCGTCGCTACACTACAGCGCCACCCATTTTTTTTTTGGTATTTTTTCCTGCGTGCAGTTTTATTTGTTTTTCCTGTCGAAGTGGATTTTTCTACAGAATTTTGCCAGGAACAACCCTTTTGTTGCCGTGAGTTCTTTTATGTGCGCTAAGTGCATGCTGCACACGGGACCTCGGTTTATCGTCTCATCCGAATGACTAGCGTCCAGACCACAACTCAAGGTCTAGTGGAGGGGGAGAAAATATCGGCGGCTGAGCTGCGATTCGAACCAGCGCGCTCAGATTCTCTCGCTTCCTAGACGGACGCGTTACCTCTAGGCCATCACTCCAAGGTTACCAAAACAGTAACACAGTACAATACATGTGGTAAAAGAGAACACACGTTGGACCCGATATCCTCTCAATCCTGTACAATGTTATCTGTTTTCTGACCTTTTTTCAGACAAGGATGAAATTCACCCAACAGACGCAGCATCCAGCAACATGATTGCAGATATCTTACGAGTAAGTTGAAAGGTGGTGTAAGCTGTAGAACAGACTTTACAGTTCACAAAATATACCCATGTACTGCTTTCAGAAGTTACTACTGTAGAGGACTGCACATACGCTGTACCGTTTGTTTACCAGATAGTATGTTATTATTTTTTTTAATTCATTTATTTTGTAGATACTACATGGACAAACAATGACATAAAAGAATCGATAAAAGCATAGTTCATTTTGATTCATAGCAAACATGCAACGTAACATACAAGGATGCGAAAAGAAAGAAAAGAAGATGAACTGTGAAGGTTGCAATAAAACAAATACGAGACAATGGTATGGTTTCAAAATATAAACTTCAGGGGATAGGACGGGGCAAAAGATTCCAACACAGCATTGTGGATCAATGAACAGTGAAGACATTGGGACAAGAAGATGTCGGAGGATATATTCCAATACTTCACGTATCTTATATGATATCTAGTTTTATATGAAATACCCTTCCACCCTTTCATTAACAATTTCATTCAGTTTCCCAATGCTCGGCTTATATCACAGATTGACAAAAGCCTACAGTTTGACCA
>NC_134876.1:5553130-5578130 GCF_041734735.1 Babylonia areolata | reverse complement strand
GCGCTTTACATATACGGGGACATTTGCACAACAGGCTGCCTACCTGGGTAGAGCCGACTGACGGCTGCCAGTGGGCGCTCATCATTCGTTTCCTGTGTCATTCAATCAGATTTCAGGCACGCACACATACACACTCAGACAAACATATAACATTTTCGTTTTCGGGGGTGTGTATGCTGGGTATATTATTGTTTCCATAACTCACCGAACGCTGACATGGATTACAGGATCTTTAACGTGCGTATTTGATCTTCTGCGTGCGCATACACACGAAGGGGGTTCAGGCACTAGCAGGTCTGCACATATGTTGACCTGGGAGATCGGAAAAATCTCCACCCTTTACCCACCAGGTGCACCGAGATTCGAACCCAGGACCCTCAGATTGAAAGTCCAGCGCTTTAACCATTCGGCTATTGCACCCGTCATATCATTTATCCACCCACCCATCCTCTTTAATGTGACAGACCCTGGGACCTTCGAGTTCCCGGAGCCTAGTCTGCTGGCCAAGGAGAGCGTGGGCACCATCCAGATCCCCGTGTCCAGGTCCAACGGAGCCGACGGCAAGGTGACAGTCACGTGGGAGGCCAAGAACCAGACGGCGGTGTACGGGCGGGACTACGACACCAACAAGGGCACCCTGGTGTTTGAACACGGCGAGCTGTGTAAGACCATTGACATCGGTATCATTGACGATCAGGTAACAGGGCGAGGGGTGTGGGTGTGAGGGGTGTGGGTGTGGGTGTAGATGTGGGAGTGTTTGTAGGTGTGTGTGTGTGTGTGTGTGTGTGTGTGTGTGTAGTTGTACTGTCTGGCTATGTTCTTTCGTCTTTTCTTCCATTTATCTCCCCTCCCACTTCCACCCCCCGTCCCCTCTCCTGCCCCCTCCCCCGCCCCCCCGCCAACCAACCCCTTAACTCGGGATTTTTTTTGGTATCATATTCTTTCATCCCTCTATCTTCTTCACTATCCACCCTTTCGTCCTCCTCCGCTCCCCCACCCCCCACACCGCACTCTCTTTTTCTACCTCTCTCCCCCTGTCTCTCGTTCGCTTGTTCTCTTTCTCTGTCTCCACCGCTGTTGAGTTGATTTTTGACTCACTTGTGTAAACAAAGTGAGTCTATGTTTTAACCCGGTGTTCGGTTGTCTCTCTCTCTCTCTCTCTCTCTCTCTCTCTCTGTGTGTGTGTGTGTGTGTGTGTCCGTGGTAAACTTTAACATTGACATTTTCTCTGCAAATACTTTGTCAGTTGACACTAAATTAGGCATAAAAATAGGAAAAATTCAGTTCTTTCCAGTCATCTTGTTTAAAACAATATTGCACGTCTGGGATGGGCACAAAAAAAAAAAAAGAAAAAAGAAGCCTAATTATATGCAAACTGCGTTTACTGTTATATTTATATTTTTTGTATTCTCTGAACTTGGCACTTTGATCTGATATTCTGACCCAACAACAAGAGCAGTCATTATTATCATTTTTTGTTCAAACAGGAACTTCTTTTTCTAAGCATGGAAGTTTTATTTATTTTGCAAACGTTTTGGTGCAGACAGTAAAAAAAAGGGAAATTACTCTGTAATTAATGCTAGGGGACTTAATTCGAATCTGGTTAGGACTTTTTTTTTTAACGCGAAGCTTTATAATAACAAATACAGAGCACATTTTAACGATTAGATTTTTTAAAAGTGTATCACAAGTGAGTCTTGAAGGCCTTGCCTCTCTTGTTATTTTATAAATCATCATCATCATCATTATGATTATTATGATTATGATGATGATGATTATGATTATTATTATGATTATTATGATGATGATGATTATTATCATCATCATTCATTGTTTCCCTGAATTTTTCATATATGTTTTTTTTTTTTTCGTCACAGGAGTTCGAGAAAGACGAGCATTTCGAGGTGTCCCTTGTATCGTGTGACATAGAGGGAGCAAAGATCGGCAAACTGAATCGTACCATTGTCACCATCCTCAACGATGATGGCACGTCTGTCTGTCTGTCTGTCTGTGTGTCTGTCTGTCGTCGTTTTTTTTTCTGTCAGCAAACATCGATAAATTCAGGCTAAATGACCCTGCTGTGTTTTTGCCAGTATCTTTCCCAACTCACACACGTGTGAAGTTGTTTGGGTGTTTGGCTTCTTTGTCTGCTTGTGAAAGATCAACAGACTGAGTTGTAAGAAACACTCATGCACGTATATATATACCGCCACCCCTTCTCCACGCGCCCACTCTCACGCACACACATATGGAACACACATAGAAAAAAACACACACGCACACACACGCACACACACATAACACACACACAAACACACACACACACACACACACACATACGCACACACACAGACACACACACAAACACACAGACATACAGACACAGACACACACACACAGACACACAGACACACACACACACACACACACACACACACACACACACACACACACCACATAAATATACACCTACACCGCACCCTCGCATACTAAAGCCCTCCCTCCATTCACAGTTACGTTAAAGTTCTCCTAACACCTCCATTCAGATTTAAGCTAAACACCTACTCACACCTCCATTTACATTTACGTTAAAGTCCTACTCACAACTCCATTCACACTTACGTTAAAGTCCTATTCACACTTTCCTTCACATTTACGTTAAAGTCCTCCTCACACCTCCATTCAGATTTAAGTTAAGTCCTACTCACACCTCCATTCACACTTACGTTAAAGCTACCCTCACACTTCCATTCAAATTTAAGCTAAAGTCCTTCTCTCACCTCCGTTCACACTCACGTTAAAGTGCTCTTCACACCTTCAGCACACTTACATTAAAGTCCTTCTCACACCTTCATCACACTTACATTAAAGTCCTCTTCACACCTTCATCACACTTACATTAAAGTCCGCCTCACACCCCCATTCACACTTACATTAAAGCTACCCCTCACACCCCCATTCACACTTACATTAAAGCTACCCTCACACCCCCATTCACACTAACGTTAAAGTCCTCCTCACACCTCCATCCACACTTACATTAAAGCTACCCTCACACCTCCATTCACACTAGCGTTAAAGTCCTTCTCACACCTCCATCCACATTTACAATACATTAAAGCCACCTCTCACACGTGTCCACCCAACAGAGTTCAAAGGCCTGGTGAGCCGAGTGGTGAACATGACCAACACCAACTTGGACATGTTGAGGCTGCAGAAGGCTTCTTGGGGACAGCAGTTCATCCAGGCCATGAACGTCAACGGCGGGGAGGTTGAGTCCGCCACGGCCTTCGACTACGTCATGCATTTTATCACTTTCGGCTGGAAGGTATAAAAGTGTGTGTGTGTGTGTGTGTGTGTGTGTGTGTGTGTGTGTGTGTGTGTGTGTGTGTGTGTGTGTGGTGGGGTGGGTTAGGGATGTTGTAGGGTGTGGGTAGGTATCGGGGTGGGTGGGTGTAATGTATGAAGAGACATGTGGGTGTGATTGTACGTGTGGATTGGGTTGTGAGGTAGAGGATGAACTGAGAACAGGGGGCCAGAGAGAGAGAGAGAGAGAGAGAGAGAGAGAGAGAGAGAGAGAGAGAGAGAGAACAAGAACAAGAACGAGAACAAAACTTTAATCTCCAGGCCTCCGGCCCCTAGAAAGAGGTCAAAAGTACACAATATGGTGATCACTCAGCCACAAAAAAAAGAAGTAAAATACGTACTAACTTAAACCTGTAGAACAAAAGTGCTTCTTGTGCATAGTAAATTAATTAAACTTTCATCATTGTTGTCACAGAATTCCTGGGCATTAAATATATAAACGCAGAGTTTACGAATTCTGTAAACAGAACCATTCTTCAGCAAGTGAACATACGATTAACCTTCAGAGTTCAGATGTTTTTGCTATTGTAAAGGACACAATTGTTTATAAAATGGTTTTCATCTTCGATCACATTACAACATTTACATGCGTAATTTGAATTACATTTGAATGTTCTTCTAAAAAATGATCCATTTATTGGGAGCAAACCAAGCCGTAATTTTACCAAACAGTCCCTAAAACACTTTTTATCCACAAAGTCAAAATATTGCTCACACTGAAAACCAGTTTTAAACAGTCTGCAGTTATGATATAGATCTTTAGACATTACTGACTCGTCCCACTCCTGCATAAATATATCTTTCATTCTTTGCTTAAATAATGACAAAAATGTTTGCTCACAACCAACGCCTTGTTGCAACCAGACATATCCAAACCCAAGTCTAAATAAAGTATTTGTTACTAAAGACACCCAGCATTTTTTCCCCTTTCGTCTAAGTTAAACAACATCAAATATGCCTGTCTGGGTAATCGGTGCACATTCATATTCAGCAACCTTAACCAGTACTTGATACACCTTGTTGCACTATTTATATACAGTGGATAACGTCCTAATTCGCCGTATGCAAACTTGTTTGGTACTCTAAGTGGTGAGAGAGAGAGAGAGAGAGAGAGAGAGAGAGAGAGAGAGAGAGAGAGAGAGAGAGAGAGAGAGAGAGAGAGAGAGAGAGAGAGAGAGAGAGAGAGGTAAAGTAGGAACAGAGAGAGAGAGGGAGGGAAAGAGAGAGAGAGAGAGGTGAAGTAGCAACACACACACACACACACACACACACACACACACACACACAGCGAGACACGGAGAGAGAATGAATGAATGAATGGTTTATTAACATTTTGGGATCCTTGTCTATTCAAACTGAGTTTGTTTATGGCAATGTACAAAACCTGACGTTATACGCAACCTCACTGTTTTTGTACTAGGCTTTCAGAGTTTGAGATATAGCCGATCAATAGTCTTGTTTTCATTGTTTATTTATCCTCAAATTGTGTTTATTGTTCAAATACCCCTTCATGAGGGGCTATGGCCCATGTGAATAAACCATTTATTCGAGAGAGAGAGAGAGAGAGAGAGAGAGAGAGAGAGACAGAGACAGAGACAGAGACAGAGACAGAGAGACAGAAACAGAGACAGAGACAGAGAGAGAGAGAGAGAGAGAGAGAGAGAGAGAGAGAGAGAGAGAGAGAGAGAGAGAGAAAGAAGAGTACCACTTCTTAAACATTGTCTTCATATTCATAGCCACTTGGTATTACCTACTCCCCCCCCATCCCACCTTCCCCCCTCAAGGTGCTGTTCTCCTGCGTGCCCCCTCCGGACATCTGGGGCGGGTGGCTGGCCTTCTTCTGCTCCCTGGTGATGATCGGCGTGCTGACCACCTTCATCAAGGACCTGGCCAGCATCTTCGGCTGCCTGGTGGGGCTGAAGGACACGGTGACGGCCATCACGCTGGTGGCCCTGGGCACCTCTCTGCCGGACCTCTTCGCCTCCAAGCAGGCCGCTTGCCAGGAGAAGTACGCCGACAACTCTATCGGCAACGTCACGGGCAGCAACTCGGTGAACGTCTTCCTGGGCCTGGGAGTGTCCTGGGTCATCGCTTCCATCTACTGGAGCGCTCAGGTATAAAGACAAAAGGAACGGAAGGTCTCGTTAAACAGTTCACTTTTTTTTTATCCGTACAAAAGCAATTTAAACGGCACAAACGACAGTCTCTTTATCTGTATAAAGAAGTTTAAACGGCACAAGCAGAAGTCTTGTTAAACAATTCACTCTTTATCTGTATAAAGCAGGTTAAACAATTCACTCTTTATCTGAATGAAGCAGTTTAAACGGCGCAAACGAAAGTCTTGTTCAACAATTCACTCTTTTATCTGTTTGAAGCAGTTTAAACGGCACAAACGTAAGTCTTGTTATCAAACAATTCACTATTTATCTGTATAAAGCAGTTTAAACGGCATAAACGATAGTATTGTAAACAATTTACTCTTTGATCTGTATTAAGCAGTTTAAACGGCACAAACGAAAGTCTTGTTAAACAATTCACTCTTTATCTGTATAAAGAAATTTAAACGGCACAAAGGAAAGTCTTGTGTTAAACAATTCACTCTTTATCTGTATAAAGCAGTTTATACGGCATTTATCTTTGTAAAGCAGTTTAAACGGTAAAGTGCTTTTCTGACAACATGAACATTCTCTGTATTTGTACGCGACTTCCATGTTTATCCCCCTTCTACGGAGTTATGATGGCCTTTATGAATAAAACATCTTCAGTCTTCAGGTAAGAGGGTGGGGAAGGAGGGTTGGGGGATGTATGTGGGGGCTAGGGGGGCTGGTGGTGGGGGGGGGGGTATGGGGATTGGGGTTTGGCGGTTTTGGGGTTTTGGGCGGTGGGGGAGGAGGGGGAGAGGGGGGGTTCGGGGACTGGGGGTTTGGGAGTTGAGTTGTGGGGTTGGGGAGATAGGGGTTATGGGAGTCGTGTGTGTGTGTGTGGGGGGGGGGGGGGGGGGGGGGGGGAGGGGAGCGGGAGGAAGGGGGGGGGGGAGGGGGTGGGGGTGGAAGGGGGGTGGGGTGGGGGGGGGGGGGGCTGTGGGTTGTGTGGGATTGGAGAATTAGTGTGGAGGATTCGGATTTTTGGGGTGAGGTGGGTTGTTGTTGTGGGCCTTTGGTACAATTTTCAGACTCAGTAGTCATAATTTAACAAATCACTTAAAAATAATCTCACGCAAGGGGGAGTTTATGCACAAACACATTGCAAACGGGTTTATTTTATAAGAAATGAAAAGGGAAGATGGAGGGAAGAATACTATTTATCAATCGCCTATAGAATGATATCATCGGATATCCCGTGTTCCCTCTTTCAGGATCTACAAGAATAACTACATTTATCAATCGCCTAAAGAATAACATCATCGGAGATCCTCTGTTCCCTCTTTCAGGATCTAAAAGAATAACTACATTTATCAATCGTCTAAAGAATAACATCATCAGAGATCCCGTGTTCCCTCTTTCAGGACCTAAAAGAATAACTACATTTATCAATCGCCTAAAGAATAACGTCATCAGAGATCCCGTGTTCCCTCTTTCAGGATCTAAAAGAATAACATTTATCAATCGCCTAAAGAATAACATCATCGGAGATCCTGTGTTCCCTCTTTCAGGACCTAAAAGAATAACTACATTTATCAATCGCCTAAAGAATGATATCATCGGAGATCCTCTGTGTGTGTGTGTGTGTGTGTGTGTGTGTGTGTGTGTGTGTGTGTGTGTGTGTGTGTGTGTGTGATTGTGTGTGTGTGTGTGTGTGTGTGTGTGTGTGTGTGTGTGTGTGTGTGTGTGTGTGCCTAGAAGAATGATGACCAGTCACCTGAAACAGACAGAAACATCACCGAGAGAATCCTTGCTCTGTTGTTCTCAGGGCAAGACCTTCCAGGTCCCAGCAGGATCACTGAGTTTCTCTGTGGTGCTGTACTCGGTGTGTGCGGCCGTGGCCATCGCCGCCATCATTCTACGTCGCTACATGCCCTTCATGGGCAAAGGGGAGCTCGGGGGGTCCACTCTCTGGAAGTGGGTCTCCTTCATCGTCTTCGTCCTGCTCTGGTTCCTCTACATCATCCTGTCCAGTCTACAGGTCTACGGGTACATCAGCGTGAGCTTCTGAGCTTAGATGGGAAAGGAGGTGAGGAGGATTAGAGGAGAGGAGAGGGGAGGGGAGGGGAGGGGAGGGGAGGAGGGGGAGGTCTGCGGGGTGGGGTTGGGGGTAGGTGTGGGGGGGGGAAGGTGTTTGGTAGGTTATTTATTGGGAGCGGTGATGAGCGAGCATTTATAACAACAACAACAAAAACCTTTTGCTTTTCGTAAAATTGTGATACATTAATTTTTTCGAGAGTTTTTCTTTTATTGTAGGGGGTGGGGTGGGGGTAGGGCGTTGAACGAGCATTTTCTTTCAAGTGAAAAATTGTGATCTGTGGGATACACTGGAAATTTCTTATTCGTTTACTTAATGTAATTGGGAAATTTGAACGGACATTTAACACATGGTACACGTTGAATTGTACTCTCTCCCTCTCTCTCCCTCAATGTATCTATGTACTCTCTCTTTCTCTCTCTCTCCCTCAATCTATCTATCTATCTACCTATATGTATGTATGTATGTATGTATATATGTATGTAATGGTTGAAAGTCTGAGAAATTCAGTATAAGCAATCAAATCAGCGAATGACATTTTGATGATGAAAGTGTGAAAAAAAGAACCCTTTTTGAAGGTGGAGAAAAAAAAAGCAATATCAGAGTATATCTGTCGACATCAAACACTTTAACTTCATCGTAAAAAAGAAGAAAGCAATATCAGAGTATATCTGTCGACATCAAACACTTTAACTTCATCGTAAATAAAAAAGAAAAAAAGAGAGAGAAATACACGGTCTTGATCCTGAAAACTGACAAAGATTTGTTCTTTTTTTTCATGCTCATGTTTCACGTGTTTTAATTAATTTTTGCTTCTCCATTTCATCTTTGTATGATATACATGGTTACTATCTTCACCCGTTGGACTTCGCTTTCTGCTCTATTTTGTTGTTGTTGTTGTTGTTGTTGTTGTTGTTGTTGTGAGTTCCAAGTGTGGTATAGCCTACTTCATCTCTACCGCTCCCACAACCCATTTTTACTTTTATAAGAAAAAAGAAAACCAAGAACACAAAAAGAGCGTACAAATCTAACTCCTCATCATGATTGCCATGTTTGTTGTTATATGGGACAAAAAAACTTCATTACATCACTTCAAGCTGAATCCACGTGTCTGTCTGTTTGTCTGTTCTCTATTGCAGTTTGTTAATTAGCCAATTTCTCCTGGGATCAAGTGTATGTATGTATGTATGTATGTATGTATATGGGTGTGGGTGTATATATGTTGATTTTTACAAATCTTGCCCGTCCATCGTTTTCATGGTTCGCTGTTCTACAGTGATATGATTTTTCCCATAAGTTAATCCCATCTCATATATGTGTCATTGATATAATAATGTTTGGTTTCTACCAATGTCCAATATCATCCTCCATCGAAATTAGCTGATGTGTTCCTGTGATGTTCCAGTGAAAGTGTTTGTTTTGCATCTCTCTCTCTCTCTCTGTCTCTCTGTATGTGTTTATGTCTTTCTGTCTCTGTCTGTCTATCAGTCTCTCCATCTCTCCGTCTGTCTGTCTGTCTCAACGTATCTCTGTCTCTCTTTCGCTCTCTCCACAGACTTCGTCTTGCTTTTGGTCTTGTCATTTTTCTTTCTTGATCAACAGTTTACTTTTCAGCATCTGTATATATAATTCAGTCAACGTAAAATTCATGTCTGAAAGAAAACAGTATTATTCTGTGTAGTTGGCATTGCAACGACGGCTGCGGTACTTTGCATTGTTAGCTTGTATTGGTAATACTTTGATGTTGTCACAACTGCAGTTCTCCGTGTGAAACTCTGGCTGCTCACCCTGGAGAGAGTGCTTCACCACAGTACAGCGCCACCCTATATCCTGTCTGTGTATTTTGCTTGTTTACCAAAAAAAGTCCATTTATTCTCAAAGAGTGTGATTTTCCACGGATAACGTCTTTTGTTATCGTGTTTTTGTTCGTTTATTTGTTTTTCCTTCCTCGTGCACAAAACTGTGTGTGTGTGTGTGTGTGTGTGTGTGTGTGTGTGTGTGTGTGTGTGTGTAAAACACGGTACCTTAGCGTGACCTCTCATTCGAAAGACTAGCAACCAGCCCACACGACATCAGATCCGATGGAAGGGGAGGCAAATCATGACATGACACAAGACACACGCTCGCACTCCACAAGGAAATACACGTATCTGTTTCTCCCCCTTTACGCCCATAGCCTCACGTGGTCGTTGTGGAAAAAAGCAACAGTGGTTGATGGACCACCTTTTCCTTTTCCTCATCCTTTCTTGCCAAAATGTACACTTACTGAAATGGGTGGTGCGCAGTAGGTGGCCTAGGAGATGGGTGACTAGGGATGACAGTGACGAGGAAGGGGATATGGGGAGGGGGGGAGGGGAGAGCAGGGGGTGGGGGTGGGTGGGGAGGGGGGGGGGCGAGGAAGTGATTGAGTGGGAGGGGAAGGGACGAATGTGTGAGAATAAATATGAGGATTTTTTTCCCCCTTCAAAATGTAACTGGTGTGTGAGCTTATCTATTTGTCAATGCAGGATCTCCTTTTGTTTTTTGTTTCTTACCTTTCTTCATTTTTTCTTTTCTTTTCTTTTCTTTCTTTCTTTTGTTGTCTTTCCTGCGTGTGTGCGTGTGCGTGTGTGTGTGTGATTGTTTGTTGTTCTGTGTATTGCTCGAGCACATGCACGTATTGTTCCTTTCGTCTTGACAAATTGTGTGACATTTTGTATTTGTATTTGTATTCCTTTTTATCACAACAGATTTCTCTGTGTGAAATTCGGGCTGCTCTCCCCAGGGAGAGCGCGTCGCTACATTACAGCGCCACCCATTTTATTTTTATTTTTTCCTGCGTGCAGTTTCATTTGTTTTTCCTGTCGAAGTGGATTTTTCTACAGAATTTTGCCAGGAACAACCCTTTTGTTGCCGTGGGTTCTTTTACGTGCGCTAAGTGCATGCTGCACACGGGACCTCGGTTTATCGTCTCATCCGAATGACTAGCCTCCAGACCACCACTCAAGGTCTAATGGAGGGGGAGAAAATATCGGCGGCTGAGCCGTGATTCGAACCAGCGCCCTCAGATTCTCTCGCTTCCTAGGCGGACGCGTTACCTCTAGGCCATCACTCCATTTGTTACATTTTATCCCATCTATGATTACTTTTTTTTAAAAGTGAAAATACCTGCACACTGATACAACGACATATGATCATGTGTTTAGAGATTAAAACTGAGAGCATTTAGATTTGTGCTTCAATTTCGATATGAGTATAATGCATAAAAATGTACAGTATTTATTGAGAAGCAAGTACAATGAAACAGTATGTATTTCATTTGTGTCTTGAACAAAATGATAAAGAAAATCTGTCGTTTTTTACGTCATCTTGTGTTCTTGTGGGTAGCCTAAAGGTTGTACGCAACAGTATGAGTGCTTGTTGGAACATGATTTTTGCCTCTCTCTCTCTCTCTCTCTCTCTCTCTCTCTCTCTCTCACACACACACACACACACACAATGACACTCACAGATCGACAGACACTGAGACCGACAGAGGGAGAGAAAGAGAGAGAGAGAGACAGACAGACATACACACACACACACACACACACACACACACACACACACACAGAGAGAGACACACACACACACACAGAATGACGTACTTAAACCAATTTAGTTTTCTCTGGACTTCGCGCCCTGGTGACAAAACAACAACATCATGTCCAAGCAAACCACAAATGTATTAACTCACTCAGTACGGCCAGTCCTCTCTTCTCCTCTACACAGACACCTCGGATGTCCAGTAGGTGTCTCAATGACCCAACCTTTAGCTTCCGTCGTCAGAAATGTGGTATTCTTTGTCAACATTCACCTCTTCAGTGTAAGAGCCTTCCGCTTGTAATATTTTGATGGTGGTAATTGGGGTGAAACGCCGTTCGTATGGAGAGAGTTAAACACGACAAGAACAAAGTAGCAAAGAAACCCATGAAAATAAGCCCCCTTTCCCCTCTCTTCTCACCACACACACACTGAACACTTCGTTCTCTGACATCACTCGAAGCAGGATCCGGCCGTGCTCTAACAACGAACAAACAACCGGCACACACGATGGGGGGACAGACACAGACACACAGACGGACAGACAGACATAGTTCTACACCCCTTACTCCACCACCATCTTCTAACCTACCCTCCCCCCCCCCTCCCTGCACTCTCCCCTGCACACCACCACCACCACCACCACCACCACCACACCATCACCACACCACCACCACCATCACCACCACCACCACACCACCACCATCACCACCACCATACCACCACCATCACCACCACCACCACCACCATCACCATCACCACCACACCACCACCACCACCTCCGCATACCACCACACCCCCCCCACCACCACCACCACCACTATCACCACCACCACCACCACACCGCCACCATCACCACCACCATACTACCAACATCATCACCACTATCACCACCACCACCACCATCACCACCACCACCACACCATCACCATCACCACCACCACCACACCACCACCATCACCACCACCACCGCCACACCACACCACCACCACCACCACCAGAACCCCCCGACTTGACCCAGAAACTCACGTCATCACGTCTGACACAACGACGATGGACGAGAGGCAGACCGAGAGACATTAAAAAAGAGATTCACCACGAGTCACCAACCAGAGCACAAGGCCACCATTGATGGCAAGGGACATCAAAGGGGTTAATGCTGCTCCAAGCCAGGGTCCTCTTCAGGGGATCAGGAGTGGTGGCGTGTGAAGGGTTAATTCTCCTCTTTGTCGATACGGTGTCTCTTGTATGACTGTGTTGGAGAGAGAGGTGTGTGTGTGTGTGTGTGTGTGTGTGTGTGTGTGTGTGTGTGTGTGTGTGTGTGTGTGTGTTCGTGCGCGCGCGCGTCTCTGTGTGTGTATGTGTTGATAAATAACAGAACAGTAGTAATCATTTCTTGCAGTCACTTTGATATTTTACTGTAAATCCATACGACATGTATGTGTGTGTGTGTGTGTGTGTGTGTGTGTGTGTGTGTGTGTGTGTGTGTGTGTGTGTGTGTGTGAGTGTGTGTGTGTGTGTGTGTGTGTGTGTGTGTGTGTATGTGTGTGTGTGTGTGTGTGTGTGTGTGTGTGTGTGTCTTTCCACATGCGTTATGTTTCTCTGAATTTCTCACGTGCGGTATTAAAATAATTATTGTCTTGTGTCTGTCCCACCTTCAGAGTGCTGGGAGTGTTTTTCTCTCACTTCCTGCCTGTTGGGATTTCTTTCCTGGGTTCGTTGGCTGACTGATTTCATGCAAAAAGCGTGCGTTTGTAACTATTGACACGGTCCATTTCCTCCCATCGAGCAGACAGGCCTCATAGAGAGAGCGTCAGACGACGATGAAGTGTGACCCAGACAGTCTGTCTATCTGTCTGTCTGTCTGTGGCAATTAACAGGCTGTCCGATGCCATTATCCCCAGGGCCGGTAGCAAGTCCCGGCCGTGTTTGGTCAATGGAAGGACCATGAACTGTCATCATCATGTCACCCCAGGAATCCCTATAATGACGAATGTCACCACATCAGACTCCTGTGTGATGATCGGTCAAGCATACGGGCCCTGGGACATGTTCTGAGTTGGACTGGTAAAGATATGGTGAGGGCCAAACGTCCCTTAACACAAAGAATGGACGTGGAGTGTTAGAAGTAGAGGTGTGTCGTACAACCCGGTACAGAAAAAAAAGCGATAAACATTTGTGGCGATTCGGAAACCAGGTTTGAATTGTTGCGAACCGGATTTTTTTTTTTAACACATAGACACACACAAACACACAGACACACGGACACACACAAACACATATATACGCGCACGCAAACACACTTACACATGCAGACAGCTTCTGCTGTTTCGATGAACAAACAACAATCATACCCATATCTAGGGAAATTCTATCACACAACAGTAACAACGAACGCAAAAGGAAAAAAAACAAAACAAACTCAACTGACAGGTAAATTTGCTGTTGATAAACAACGGAACAGCAGCAATCATTTCTTAGTGACTATGATACTTTACTGTAAATCCATACGACATGCGTGTGTGTGTGTGTGTGTGTGTGTGTGTGTGTGTGTGTGTGTGCGTGCGAGCGTGTGTATGCGTGTATGAGTGCGTGCGTGCCGAGTGTGCATGTGCATGTGTGTGTACGTGTATGTGTGTTTAACTCTTTCCATACGAACGGCGAAAGAGACGACGTTAACAGCGTTTCACCCCAATTACCATCATCAAAATATTGCAAGCGGAAGGCTCTTATACTGAAGACGTGTGAATGTTGACAAAGAATACCACAATTCTGACGACGGAAGCTAAAGGTTGGGTCATTCAGACACCCACTGGACATCCGAGGTGTCTATGTAGAGGAGAAGAGAGGACAGGCCGTACTGAGTGAGTTAAGAAACACCACCATAACAACAACAACAACAACAACAACACCAACAGCAGCAGTAGCGGCAACAACAGGGGAAACAAGAGAAATAAAAAGAAGTTTTACAGACAGAGTTGAGTAGCTCTTTGCTTGTTGTCTGGTTCATATTTCTCCGAAAGTCCCAGACACACTTTTATCACTTCCATCGTCTTCGTTTTCCTCCTCAACGAGGTCGGTTTGAACCTTAGCTCCAGTGACAACTTTACGCACAGCCACAGACATATAGGGGGTTTGATAGTCTTTAGACATGCGCACTCGGTGTTCAAGAAGTCACGTGAATGGCAAATCGATAGACATTGGTCGAGAAAGGCACGCAGATGGGCGTCATAACAAGTTGTGTTGTCTGATGTGTGTGTGTGTGTGTGTGTGTGTGGGTGTGTGTGTGTGTGATTTTTTTGTCTGTCACACCACATGGTTTAAAGACTAACATGACACTGCTTCCTGATTCTATTCTTGTTTTGTGACTGTGTCTGATCACGAGGGTCTGAAGCGTCTGGCAGGTTCCACGGGTAATGGCTTGTTGCCTTTTCCCTAACTCAAGACGAGGAGTGGGGCAAACTTACACACAGGCACACATATACACACACAGACCTACGTACAGACATACACATACATACATTCACACTCCATAAACACACACACACACACACACACACACAACACCACACCACACCACACCACACCATAACACACTCACACACAACGCACGCACAACAAACAAACAAACAAACACACATACACACACCCCCCCCCCCCCCCCCCAACCCCTCTCCCACCACCACCACACTCACACACATCGATCCTTAGTTCCGGCACACTGCACTCGCCAACAGCGATAACGATCAAAGACTTCACCACAGTGACCTATAAAGACAAACTGTACAAGTTGCCACATCAGAACTGGCTGCCATTCGACCACCTACTATGTAGGATCGACTTCAACACTTTTTTTCCCCCCATACCTACTGTTTCCATTGCCTGTCCTTGTCTGCCTATTGGTTTAGGAAAAGCGACATTAGCCAATCAAAAAGGATTAACTTGTCGTGGTAAGTCAAGTTTGAAGGGATTAATGTAATTGATCCATTTTTTTTGTTTTGTTTTTGGTTTTGTTGTTGTTGTTGTTGTTGTTGTTTTTCTTTTGAGCGTAGAGCGTGTTTAAACATCGTCTATTTTGGAAACATAAACATACACGCGCGCGCGCGAACACACACACACACACGCACGCACGCATATATATATATATATATATATATATAACACATTCATAAGATATATTTAGTTTTGAAATTACACATATATGATTAAAAAGAATTCCCCTCAGCAACTTTTCGTTAAGGTGATTATGGGTGAGTTGTCCAAGGGATTATCGTACTTGCCGAAAACTGAGGGTGAGAGGTGATGGTGAGAAGTAGTGTGTGTGTGTGTGTGTGTGTGTGTGTGTGTGTGTGTATGTGTGTGTGTGCGCGCGTGTGTGTGTATATATATATACAACAATAGAAAAAAAATGAAAACAGCAAAACAGTTTTTTACATGCCCGACCGGTTTCGCCCACTGGTCTTCGTCAAGGGCGTTTACTGGTATGTCAAAATGCAACACACACACACACCAACAAAGAAAACAAAATGTTAACAAAGCTCTTAAAAAAAACTGCCCCCAGAGCATGCAACATGAATAGTCCAGTGTGAAGTGTTGCTTGGGGAACAGGAAGAGAGGCTGGTGAGTAAAGTAGTCAGAGACAAGGCAAGAGAGGGGTCAAGAAAAATAGACAGGCAGATAATAGAAGGAGAGGGAAAAAGAAAGAGAGACAGAGAGGGAGGGGGTTAGGGAGGGAGAAGAGACTGTGAGAGAGGAGGGAGAGGGAAAGACAGAGAGAGACAGACAGAGACAATACGACAAGACAAGACAAATTCTTTATTTCGAGGATAATAGATAAGCACTGGTGTGCTTTTTTACATCCAGTCCCCGCCCTGAATAGGGTCTACACTACACAATATTTAATAAAAGAGAGAGAGAGAGAGAGAGAGAGAGAGAGAGGTGGGTGCGGGGGAGAAAGAAGGAGAGAGGGGTAGAGACATACGAACAGAGAGATGGCAGACAATGATATATATATATATATATATATATATATATATATATATATATATATATATATACATGTGTGTGTGTGTGTGTTCATGATCTGAATGTATTGAATGTAAAAAAAAAAAAGAAAAAAAGCGAATATAACCACCACCAACACCACCCCTACCACCACCATAATATACCTACTACTACTACTACTACAACTACTCCTTCTTCTACAACTATTACTGCTACCTCTCCTGAAGCATGATGGTGTTGGACACTCAGAGACCTTCACACAGTCCACACCGCACGTGACCTCCTGGTCGTGCAGACAAGTAACATGTGCGTGCACGCGGTAAATCAATGAGTTGCCATCCTCAAACCATGTAATCACCCGGCTCTCCTCTCTCTGCAAGCTGCCCCAGGCAGTGATTCTTTTATCCTCGATGAAAGCCAATGTGCTGATTTGTGTTGTTGTTTCGTTTCGTTTTCCCCCACCCTCTCTATGTTTTTTATTTTTTAAATTTTTTTAAAAGCTATATCTGGCTGTAATACTTCTGTTCTGTAGTGATTCATTTCAACTGATGCAGACCAAAAGGTCTAACGTTTTGCTTGTTGATGGCGGCTGACTTGTATGTTGTTGGCTTCTCTGTGCCCTGACAAGCCGAGTAGGGTTTATGCGGTCAGTCATTTATTTTTGCTCTTTTTTATCATTTTTTTCTTCTTCTATAGCAGAAGCGGTGTAGCGTATATGGATCAGTCCGCACGCTTTGACTCTACCTTGAAACTGAAATTGGAGAAGCGGATGTGGGCGTGTTGTGGTGAACAGGGTGTGGGTGTGGTGGTTTTACACCGTCAACGAAAGAACAATGAAGAATTCGTTGGATGTGTTGGTTATGAACATCGAGTGATATTTTCTTCTACATCGTCTGTGAGCTGCCATCTGCCATGGTCATTCACTCATCTTGAATAACAGCTGTCGTTGACCTGCTTGGTCGTTTTGACCACCACCAGCCCCTTAGACAGTCATTCTTCTTGTTTGGTATTTGTTCACGTATGTATTTTTTTTTTTTTTAGGTGGACGCCATTACCCGTTTCCAGGGCCAGGTGAGGTATGGGTATTATTGAGTTTCCATATCCCACGGATCAGCGACACAAGCACACGCAAACTCACACACACACACAAAATCACGCATACACAAACATACACACAAACACACACACACACACAAACACACACACGCACACATACAAAAACACACAAACGCACACACACACAAACACGCACACACACACACTCACACACAGACACACACACATACACACACACACACACACACAAACACATACAAACACTCGCACACAAACAAACAAACACACACACACATACAGACACTCGCACACAAACAAACACACACACCATCCCCTACTCCACTACACTCCCGGCACAGACATCCTCCCCTCCAATCCCTCCCTCACCCCACACCCATACCCCCACACCTCACATCGAACTCCTCTTTTCCTCAACACACACACACACACACACACACACACACGCTCTCTCTCTCTCTCTCTCTCTCTCCCCTCCACCCCCACAGACACATCCGGTTTTGAACAAAGCCTTCTTGTTCGAGAGGAACCTAAATCCGCCAACATTCACTTTCGGTTTTTTTTCTTTTTCTTCCTTTGTTATTCAACTGGGACCTTTCTGCCCACCAGCCAGACCCACCCTTTGTCTGGGTATAATGATATAACTGACCTACCCGTGTCACAGGCCGTTACACGACTTTTACTTTAGACACCTAGGTGTTTTGTCTGATAACTGACCCTTACACATGCCAGCAGGATATACAGGTAGCACAAAGTCCGGCACAGAGAGAGAGAGAGAGAGAGAGAGAGAGAGAGAGAAACGAAACGAAACGAAACGAAATTTATTCAGTTTAGGCCAAGGCCCATTCTGAAGGGGGATACAAAGATATGAAACTAATGACATCATACACTGTTAATATATATGATATGTTTTTCACACATATACACACATACGTATATGCGCATATAAACATGCATCCACACACTTATATATACCCATACGCGTATATCTACACATATGAATACCATAACATAATTGCAGTCTAGCCAGCAGCCTGAGAGAATCTGGCTTCCAAGCCAAAGTCCTCGCCATAGAGATTGGTGCAAGAGGGTTTGTGAGCGCATCTGCCTTCAGCCTCATAAAACAGCTGTCGATTTCTGGCAGAGAGAGAACACAGGGCTCTCAAGGCAATGGCAGTAAGCAGCAGAAAAGAGTTCCAGTTGGATCTGGCCGAGGAGGAATGAATTTCCCTACTCAGACTAGGCGTACGATAGCTCAGTGGTTAAAACGTCTGCCAGAAAAGGTGACTCAGTCCTGAAGTGGTGACCACCCTGGAGGCGCGGGTTCGAACCTGCTGAGGACCACGGGAAAAAAAAAAGAAAAAGAAAAAAAAGGCGGCAATACAAGGGCATCCAGGAGTAATGACCTGGGTGCGGCCCAGGCCCCCTTAGAGGAGTTTAGGGCCGAAACACTTGACTGAGGGGGTTTCTTCTCAGAAGACCATGTAGTGTCCAGCTCTCCCTAGAGTTATCACAAAGTACAATATACTGACACATCTCATCCATACAAAAAAATAATCCGATAAAAGAGCAATAGTTAGTAGTTCCGCATTTCTTAACTAAGTATATGATCTCGCCTCTTAAAGGCTTTATACAAGTAAATACACAAATTCTTCAGTGTGGTTTTGTTGTGAGTTGTCATCAGTAACTTCAAACGAGAGAGAACGAACGAACGAACGAACGAATGATTTATTGTGGTCAGGCTCGCTTTGCCCATTCACAAGGGGGCAGGGTGGGGAAGGGGTTGTACATGTCAGAAACGTAACGAAATATGAGAAGTGACGCGCTGTACACTTGATCAGAACATGGAATCCACGTCATGCGATAAATTATAATTAGTATTATACAAAGTCTGTATAATCACAATCTTTGTTTCAAATAGGTCGGCAAGTGAAAAGGAATCACACAACGAAACTGATCATGATATATCGAGATCAGGATTTCCATTTCTAGCACGTTTGCAAACACCACCACCACCATCAAACGAGAGAGAGCGAGAGAGAGAGGTCGTGAAGCCACACACCACAGAAGATGTTGCACTGCTGCTCAATCAGACAATACTCCCAGTCTCATACATGGTTACTCCCATCCCCACCCTCTCTTAATGCAAGACAGTAGTTCACTGTGTAGCCACCACTTTGTTTCTCTCACACTACGATATTTTTCACCGTGTCTCCATTTCGTTTCAGTTAGATTGATGAGGCATGTGTGATTTATGCAAAACCATTAGTTCCCACTTCGTTTGGCTTCTCGACAAAGCGATTATTGTTATTGGTAGATGGTGTTCTGGGTATGTTGAATTAGAACAGGCGCTACTGAACACCATTAACTCACTCAGTACGGCCAGTCCTCTCTTCTCCTCTACACAGACCCCTCGGATGTTCAGTGGGTGTCTGAATGACCCAACCTTTAGCTTCCGTCGTCAGAATTGTGGTATTCTTTGTCAACATTCACGTCTTCAGTATAAGAGCCTCCCACTTGCAATATTTTGATGATGGTAATTGGGGTGAAACGCTGTTAACGTCGTCTCTTTTGCCGTTCGTATGGAAAGAGTTAACACAGCTGCTGTGCAGTCTCCTTTGGTTTGTGGCCTCCGGGGGCCCTATTCAAGACAAAGTTCATTTTGCCTTCAGGCAAGTTTTCTTTGACATGGTTGGGACCCACGGTACAGTTTACCTTGAAGGATAAGTTATCTTCGTATTCAAGGCACACGGGGTTGGCTCAGACAGCTAACCCCATCGTCTTTAAAAAAAAAAAAAAATCCCTCTAGGCATGCTCTTCGTTTCACTTCTCATGCACCACAGCTCGGAACATTGTCGAGTGAGTTCGCAAAACACGTGCTATCCGTAAAGCACGTCTGTTTTCCCTTTAAAAAAAAAAGAAAAGAAAGAAAAATGCTGCAAAAGGATCCACCATATTTGCCTCTGCTTCGTGGGCAGTCACCCTTGGCAGGTAGGAAGGGTAAATTGCCTTCAGGTTTGTAGACACTAGGTAGACTCTTGTGTTCATGAATTCTGGATATTGCTTACCCTCAGGCAGTTTGCCTTGCCTCAGGCAGATTACCTGCAGGTACACATTTACCCTCAGGCACGATGTTCTCTTGAATACGGCCCCAGGTGGTGACAGTTCCCTCTGAACTGCCAGGCTGAGGTTGCCACAAACAACCCATGTGTGGCTGTGAATGGGGGACCTGAAATGACTTGAAAGGATCAGCATGGAAATAGTGCAATTCACAGCGTGGAAATAGTGCAATTCACAGCGTGGAAATAGTGCAATTCACACTGCGAAGATGACAATAAAAAAAAAATCTGCACAGGACATTTGATGGAACCCACATTTTTGTGCAGCGATTCTTCTCAGTACAGAACAACTCCCTCTCCACCCGACCAGAAACTGAACTGGCTTGGATATCAAAGCGTGAGTTGTATGTTTCGACACCTTTTTTGTTGTTGTTGTTGTTGTTGTTGTGTTGTTGTTGTCGTTGTTCGTGTTGTTGTTGTTGCTGTTGTTGTCATCATTATTATTATTATCATTATTATGGGAGAGTATCCCCCTAGGTAGGTGGTCGGAACTGTTAATGGTGTACTGTTAAAAGAAGTGCGTGCGTGTGTGTGTGTGTGTGTGTGTGTGTGTGTGTGTGTTTTATCTTCAGTTTAACGTCTATTCACTATAAGTGTTTTTAGACAGGTGTGTGTGTGTGTGTGTGTGTGTGTGTGTGTGTGTGCGCACGCGTGTGCCCGTGTGCGTGTGACCACCTTCGCTCGCGGGCTGAGCGTGTGTGTTTGTGTTCGTTCGTATTCGACAGAACGCTTTGCGTGAAGCACATTGGAGAGTTAAACACAGCCTATAGAGAATGACATTGACGACGAGGAATGTTCTGTGTGGGCTGACGTGGTTGTGATATACCTCACAGGAGTGTTCTTATTCTTCGGTTTAACTCACTCAGTACGGCCAGTCCTCTCTTCTCCTCTACACGGACCCTTCGGATGTCCAGTGGGTGTCTGAATGACCCAACCTTTAGCTTCCGTCGTCAGAATTGTGGTATTCTTTGTCAACATTCACGTCTTCAGTATAAGAGCCTTCCGCTTGCAATATTTTGATGATGGTAATTGGGGTGAAACGCTGTTAACGTCGTCTCTTTTGCCGTTCGTATGGAAAGAGTTAACGTCACTGTTCACACTGTGTGATTTTGGACGATGATATAATACAGGAGTACGTACAGATGTGTCGGGAACTAATCGATGCAGTGAAAACCCAAGATGTTTGTATGTAAGTTGTGTTTTTCTTTTCTCTTTATCGCTGTTCGTAGAATGAGACACTCTGTGTATATATTGGGTTTAACAATCTATTAGCAATTGGTCGACATTTCTTGTACGTTTTTGCCCTCAAAACAAACACCGAAGACAAAAATGATGGAGGGGAGGAGCATGAGAAGTGGAAGAATTAAAGCAGGAAGCAGGGAAGGGAGGAGGAGAGGAAGAATTAAAGCAGGAAGCAGGGAAGGGAGGAGGAGAGGATGGAGAAAGAGAAGGCGGTAGGAAAGCGTTATTCTGAAAGCGCTATAGAATTGCTATCTTTTTGTTGTTGTTCTTCTTGTTGCTGTTCTTCTTGTTCTTGTTCTTGCTTTAGTTCTTCTTCATCTCTATCCTCCTCCTCCTCTTTATAATCCTTTTTTTTCGTGTCTTCATCATAATATCTAATATCTTGTTTGATTACAACCATGTTTCCATGTTGATTACTTGTCAGTGTGACAATGTACATTATATTTGTTATTACTATTACTGTTATGAATATTATGATTATAAATATATTAATGATAATAATAATATAATTACTCTTGTTATCATTTTAATGACCATTCTCCTTTTTCCCATCATCATCTTCTTATTATTATCATTATTATCACATGAGAGGAAAGAGAGAGGGCAGGATTAGATATCCATTAAGCACGAACTACATTATTCCCCCCATACCTATTTCGTACGACATAGCATACACCCAACCTTTTTCGTACGACATGGCATACACCCAACCTTTTTCGTACGACATGGCATACACCCAACCTTTTTCGTACGACATGGCATACACCCAACAGAGAAACACAAGTACATCGCCACCTTTTCATTGAATAACAACAACTACAACAACACAGCCCATTTTGACGAAAAACAACAAGAGACTTCAAACTTATCGCTGGTAAACACACACACACACACACATACACACACTCACACGGAAAGAGAGAGAGAGAGAGAGAGAGAGACAAACATAGAAACACACACACACACACACACACACACACACACACACACACACACACACACACACGGGTATCGCCCCCTAAAAAAAAAAAAAGAAAAAAAAAAGAGAAAGAAAGCAACAACAACAACAAAGACCCAGAGACGTAACTTCCCGCTGACTTCTTTTGGTCCATGTCCATAATAGGCTCTTCGTCACAGCCCAGTGGTCATCTGCTGACCGTCACTATAGACCACTAACTACTTGCCAACACAGTAGGCTACCCACACCCACGGACAGCCTAGTTGTATGGGACTGATTAAGGCCCGAAGGGCGTAGCTCGGCAGATGAACTTTCTCTTGGAGTCCTGCCAGACAGGCAAACAGACTGGCGATCTCTGAGAAGTATTTTTGTTTTAACTGAGGAGCGGGGAAAGGTAATCGATTATTTCATTTTTTTCATTTTGTGTGTGTGTGTGTGTGTGTGTGTGTGTGTGTGTAGATAGGTAGGTAGGTAGGTACTTACGTACGTAGTTACGCAGTGAGTAGTTAAAATAGATATGTATTTACCCATTTGTCTCTCTATGTTCGATCAATCCAGATAACAGATAGATTTATTTCGGTGCTTACCAAGATTTTCTTCCAATCAAAATTTATGTCAGTGCTCATAACTGTATTCAATACCATAAACACCTGAACTTAAAAATATTTTACTCTTACACTGGTGGTTGGGCCGCTTAGGAAGAATCCGCTACTTTTTAATTTCCAGTATCTGTTCTAAATAACACTTGTCCAGAAGAAAAAAAGGATCACGTATGTTGAGAGAGAGAGAGAGAGAGAGAGAAGTCTGAAGTCTGAAGTCTGAATGGTTTATTGTTTAGGTCTTTCTGCCCGTGACAACAGGGGTAAGGGGGTGGGTGGGGTGGGGTGGGGAGCTTCCGTGTTAACATCCATTATAAAGAACAGCGCCAATATATGTAAAGCAAACAAAGGGTAGAAAAGAGAGAAAGGACAGAGTAAGACAGAGAGAGAGAGAGAGAGAGAGAGAGAGATGGAGAGAGGGACAGAAAGAAGAAGAAAAGGACAAAAGATAGATGGGCAGATTGGTATGTAATCATGAGTCATTAACCAAAGATAGATTTGTTTCTATCGGTGAAGGCTTTGGACAAGAACAGAGAGAGAGAGAGAGAGAGAGAGAGAGAGAGAGAGAGAGAGAGAGAGAGAGTGTACAGGTGATTGGAAATGAGAACTGGTGTGCGAAGAAGTTTACAGCATTTATTATTAAAGTTTTTGAAGATGCAAATAGGATTACTACATAAGTATCAATGAACGTGCAACACAGAAAGTTATGTCCTATGTTCGAAATATGTTTATTGAATCTTTCTGTTTTCACATTTAAGATATAATACCTGCAATGTGTGAAGTGAATAATTTGAAGCGATGTATGATATACCTTTTTCGTGTCTTCATCATAATATCTAATATCTTGTTTTATTTACAACCATGTTTCCATGTTGATTACTTGTCAGTGTGACAATGAACCAAGGCAAATTGACGTACTTTGAGACACAGGACCCTCTCTTTATTCTTATTCTGAAATAGAAACGGGCTTTTTTTCCTTGAAGGATCTTCCATGTCCAAGAATGGTGGTCTGGACCATTGTCCTACCGCGTCCAATCTACGATGTGAGGCTTGCGTGTCAGAGAGGCTCTGGAACTACGCCCACCCTCTCTCTCTCTCTCCCCCCCCCTCTCTCTCTCCACCCCCCGTCTCTCTCTCCACAAATTCAGCAGAAAGCTTGTAATCCACTCGGGTCCCATTATACTGAATGAACTCCGGCATAAAAACACAGCGTTGCGTTACAGCGATTATTGTAGCTGGTGGTGTTGCTGTTTAGGCTTAGCGATAACACGTTCCAGCGCCTTTAGTGACTCTAGTGACAGGAAAGGACCGTCTATGTTATCTACTTTAATCGCTTAAGCGTGTTTGTTGTGTGTGTGTGTGTGTGTGTGTGTGTGTGTGTTTAACATCACCGCTCTGAGAATGTGTGTGTGTGTGTGTGTGTGTGTGTGTGTGTGTGTGTGTGTGTGTGTGTGTGTGTGTGTGTGAAAGAGAGAGAAAGAGAAAGAGTGAGACAGTGAGAGAGAAAGAGAGTGGGAAAGTGAGAGAAAGAGTATGTATGTGAGTGAATGTGTATGTGTGTGTGTGTGTGTGTGTGTGTGTGTGTGTGTGTGTGTGTGCACGTGTTTACTGTGTGCGTGGTGTATATGTGTGCATAGGGTGTGAGTGTGTGTGTGTGTGTGTGTGTGTGTGTGTGTGTCTCTGTGTGTGTGTGTGTGTGTGTGTGTGTGTGTGTGTGTGTGTGTGTGTGTGTGTTTCCCAAGCAGTTTGTCGAAATAATTTTCATTCAGCGTTGGCCAGAGTAGGAACACAATCATCTTCCAATAGGAGAGGTGCACTCAGAAACATTAATTTTCATCGTTAATTGATTACATTGATCATAAGGCTTGGGAACATTGCTCATTCTTATGTCTACTTAG
>NC_134876.1:5530630-5543130 GCF_041734735.1 Babylonia areolata | reverse complement strand
CATCATCAAAATATTGCAAGCGGAACGCTCTTATACTGAAGACGTGAATGTTGACAAAGAATACCACAATTCTGACGACGGAAGCTAAAGGTTGGGTCATTCAGACACCCACTGGACATCCGAGGGGTCTGTGTAGAGGAGAAGAGAGGACTGGCCGTACTGAGTGAGTTAAGTCTACTTAATTAGGTCTGAGTATTTGATTTCTCCTTTTGATCGCATGGAAACTAAAATTTGAAGCTTGGCATTTTCTCTGCTTGTTGTTTGATCTTAGAAGTGTACTAAGAGAGATATTTAAACAGCCTTGAAGAAATTTTGTCCACAAATCAATATATACAGAACACGCAAACAAACAACAAATGACATTCATCTTCTAATTCGCCTTGGCAAAAAGGACAAGGCTTTAACTCACTCAGTACGGCCAGTCCTCTCTTCTCCTCTACACAGACCCCTCGGATGTCCAGTGGGTGTCTGAATGACCCAACCTTTAGCTTCCGTCGTCAGAACTGTGGTATTCTTTGTCAACATTCACCTCTTCAGTATAAGAGCCTTCCGCTTGCAATATTTTGATGATGGTAATTGGGATGAAACGCTGTTAACGTCGTCTCTTTCGCCGTTCGTATGGAGAGAGTTAAAACATCATTTTCAGTGTACCTATTAACATTATTATTTAAAGGAAGCACATTAAATATGGCCTGAGACAACGCCACTCTGAAACAGTATTCATCAGCATTTTCTAAGTATTTTTCTTTTTCAAATATAACTTTAAATGATCTGTGGCATGAATATCTGTCTCTATCACTAATTGTACACGACCATTCTTGAATGAAGATAATCTATAAGTCTTTGCTTGAAAATAATAATAAGTCCTTTCACATCACCAACACTTTGTTGCAACCACACAAAATTAAAACCTGTTGTACATACTATTTCTCTAACTTGGGAAGCCCAACAGTGTTTTCTATTTAAATCTAATCCATGCAACATCTGAGAGAGGGAGAGACAGAGAGAGAGAGAGAGAGAGAGAGAGAGAGAGAGAGACACACACACACACACACAGAGATAGAGACAGAGAGAGGGAGAAATAGAGGGAGAAAGAGAGATAAATAGAGAGAGTGAGGGAGAGAGAGGGAGTGAGAGAAAGAGAGAAAGTGAGAGAGAGAGAGACAGAGAGACAGAGAGAGAGAGAGAGAGGTGGTGGTGGAGGAGGAATAGATAACGAGGCACACAAAACAACAACAAAAGAAAAAGAAAGAATACACAGTCATGCACCACCGCCAATTCCACCATCACCCTCCAACTCCTGCAATAAGTAACTAATTTGTCTTGCCTTGTCTCGTCTTGTCTTGCCTTATTGTCTTTGTCTTGCCTTGTTCCGTCTTTTGTCTTGTCTTGTCTTGTGCCGTCTTTTGTCTTGTCTTGTTCCGTCTTTTGTCTTGTCTTGTTCCGTCTTTTGTCTTGTCTTGTTCCGTCTTTTGTCTTGTCTTGCCTTGTCCCGTCTTTTGTCTTGTCTTGTCTTGTCCCGTCTTTTGTCTTGTCTTGTCTGGCCTTGTTCCGTCTTTTGTCTTGTCTTGCCTTGCCTTATCCAGTCTTTTGTCTTGTCTTGCCTTGTCCCGTCTTTTGTCTTGTCTTGCCTTATCCAGTCTTGTCTTGCCTTGTTCCGTCTTTTGTCTTGTCTTGCCTTGTTCCGTCTTTTGTCTTGTCTTACCTTATCCAGTCTTGTCTTGCCTTGTTCCGTCTTTTGTCTTGTCTTACCTTATCCAGTCTTGTCTTGCCTTGTTCCGTCTTTTGTCTTGTCTTGCCTTGTTCCGTCTTTTGTCTTGTCTTACCTTATCCAGTCTTTTGTCTTGTCTTGCCTTATCCAGTCTTGTCTTGCCTTGTTCCGTCTTTTGTCTTGTCTTGCCTTGTTCCGTCTTTTGTCTTGTCTTACCTTATCCAGTCTTTTCTCTTGTCTTGCCTTATCCAGTCTTGTCTTGCCTTGTTCCGTCTTTTGTCTTGTCTTGCCTTGTCCCGTCTTTTGTCTTGTCTTGTTTCGTTTTTTGTCTTGTTTTGTCTTTCCTTGTCCAGTCTTTTGTCTTGTCTTGTCTTGTCTTGCCTTGTTTAGTCTTTTGTCTTGTCTTGTCCCGTCTTTTGTCTTGTCTTGTCTTGTCTTGCCTTGTCCCGTCTTTTGTCTTGTCTTGTCTTGCCTTGTTCCGTCTTTTGTCTTGTCTTGTCCCGTCTTTTGTCTTGTCTTGTCTTGCCTTGTTCCGTCCTTTGTCTTGTCTTGTCTTGCCTTGTTCCGTCTTTTGTCTTGTCTTGTCTTTCCTTGTCCCGTCTTTTGTCTTGTCTTGTCTTGCCTTGCCCTTTCTTGAATCGTTTTGTTTTGTCTTGTGTTATGTCTTGTCTTGCCTTGTCTTTTCTTGAATCATTTTGTCTTGTCTTGTTTCCCAGGAGTTCCAGAAGGAGACGACGCTGGGTGAGGAGGAAACGGCCAGGATTCTGGCCGCCAAGCTGGCCGAGAAACGGCCCAAGCCGTCCGGCTGGTACCGGGTGTCTGCCACCCGCGTCCTCACAGGGGGCCACCGCCTTCTGCCCAAAGTCAACACTGCTTTCAGCGATGTGAGTGATGGTGCTGACTGTAATCATGTATATGATGATCATGGTGCTAACGATGAGACGATAAACCGAGGTTTCGTGTGCAGCATGTACTAAACGCACGTAAAAGAACCCACGGCAACAAAAGGGTTGTTCCTGGAAAAAAAAATTGTTGAAAAATACACTTCGATAGGAAAAACAAATAAAACTGCACGCAGGAAAAATGCAAAAAAAAAAAAAAAAAAAAAGGGTGGCGCTGTAGTGTAGCGACGCGCTCTCCCTGGGGAGAGCAGCCCGAATTTCACACAGAGAAATCTGTTGTGACAAAAAGAGAAATACAATATGATAACCATAATGACGTATGCAGGCGAGAATCGGGGATTACAAGAAGACAGTAACCAAACTGGACCACTACCACCATAAACTGTTCAAAAATAAATCTAAATGACCCCTTCACACATTCAACACATCGCTTTATGGGGAAAGTGGGCGGTATGCATTGCGGGTCAAAATATCTGTAAACTGTATTAACTCACTAAGTACGGCCAGTCCTCTCTTCTCCTCTACACAGACCCCTCGGATGTCCAGTGGGTGTCTGAATGACCCAACCTTTAGCTTCCGTCGTCAGAATTGCGGTATTCTTTGTCAACATTCACCTCTTCAGTGTAAGAGCCTTCCGCTTGTAATATTTTGATGGTTGTAATTGGGGTGAAACGCTGTTAGCGTCGTCTCTTTCGCCGTTCGTATGGAGAGAGTTAAAGATTGATCAATTTACCAATGTCAAGAATATGCAGCAGCAGTCATATTAACTGCTCTTGTTGCAGCATGAATTCGGTCACTTTCACTGGGTACCATATGTACTAAAGAACTTGGCAGAAAATTGTTTGGCATTCTTTGGCCTCAGGCAAGGTGTTTTCAATGAGTATGGTTTTATAACCGAGTTCAAAGATCGACTCATTTCCTGCTCTAAACAAATATGACATTCTGATTTAAAGAAAATGATAAAAAATGAATATGTTTATTCACTCAAAATGAATTTTTCGGACAGATAATACAGTTAATACTTAACTTTTATCACAAATAGATGACACAGGGAAAGCGAAATAAGATTCAGTCTGAGGGTCAGCAGATAATGAAACTGCAAACAATGGTTTCTTCATGAAGAATATCTAAACAATATTGTCTGCCCATCTTGCAAAAACTAGAAAGAAAGAGAGAAAGAAAGAAAGAAAGAGAGAGAGTGAGTGAGTGAGTGAGTGAGAGAGAGAGTGAAAGAGAGAGAGAGAGAGAGAACACTGGGAAACTGTGATTTAAAAGATAAAACTACAATTGCTCGAAATATGTGATGAATTGTCCGGCAATAATACAACAATAATCTATTCGCTATATGAAACCATTGCATCACATCATGCTGATACACAACAACAAAAACAACCCCCCCCGCCCCCCCAAACAACGACAAAACAAACAAACAAACACACGAACAAAAAAACCCCAAAACATCACTCGTCGTCATCTGTTTCCTATCAACGTCTTCACTTTCTCCTTCAGCTATGTCGACAGTCACTGGGCCCTACACACGCACACGCACACACACACACACACACACGTCCACGTCCACACACACACACACACACACACACACACACACACACACACACACACACACACACACACACGCACACACACGGTTCACCATATTCCTATGTTATGTACCAAAGCCCGGGTCTCTGCAAAAGTTTTTCTGGTCCATTCTGCAGTTTTGTCAGTCCATCGTTTTTTATTTATTTTATTTTATTTTTTACTGTCTTCCTCTTCTCTCCCGCCTTCAACAGCTCCATGGAGGACTGTGTCAGCAGGTCACTGCATCTTGTTACGTGGCAACACTAAAGACCAAGAACGTAGTGGATTGATGGCCAAGAGGTAACGCGTCCGCCTAGGAAGCGAGAGAATCTGAGCGCGGCGCTGGTTCGAATCACGACTCGGCCGCCCGATATTTTCTCCCCATCCACTAGACCTTGAGTGGTGGTCTGGACGCTAGTCATTCGGATGAGACGATAAACCGAGGTCCCGTGTGCAGCATGCACTTAGCGCACGTAAAAGAACCCACGGCAACAAAAGGGTTGTTCCTGGCAAAATTCTGTAGAAAAATCCACTTCGACAGGAAAAACAACTCAAACTGCACGCAGGAAAAAATACAAAAAAAAAAGAAAAAAGAAAAAATAAGGGTGGCGCTGTAGTGTAGCGACGCGCTCTCCCTGGGGAGAGCAGCCCGAATTTCACACAGAGAAATCTGTTGTGATGAAAAGAAATACAAATACAAAATCCGTTCCCCCCCCCCCCCCCCCCCAACAACATTTTTGTGTGTGGTTATTTCAGCTATTCGACAAAGTACGAACTAAGTCCAACGCGGAATCACTTCGGAAGCTATCGGTCAATACCCTTGACCAGGTCCGGTTTGTGGACAAGGCGGTGATAGAATTCACCAGCGCCTCCTGTGCCGTTCTGGAGAACGAAGGTCACGTGCGACTGGGCATCCGTCGCTTTGGTAACATGGACAAAGAAGTCACTGTGGGGTACGATGTCTCGCTGTTTTTTTTTGTTTTGTTTTTTTTTTTTTCCTTTGATTTTGTTATTGCGTTGTATTGTTGGATGTGCATTCATATTGGTTGAGTTATTTCAGAATTTTAAAACAAATTATCACTCTTGTTGTTGTTGTTGCTGTCAACTTTGTTTTTATTTTTTTCTCGTCGATGTCGTTTTATCATTTGTTCTGGTGACTTTTGGCACGAAAGTTTTACTTTTCTTCTTCAGCGTGATAACATTTTGCATTTCTTTTCTATTGTCACAGACTTGATTCAGATTTCATCGTCATAACAACACTCACTCTATTTGTTTTGGTGTGGTCTCTCTCTGTGTCTGTCTGTCTGCCTGTCTCAATGTGTAGCGCTCCGATTCTCTCTTCTAGATGAGCTCGGTTTACAACGTGTATGTTCGTTTATCTTTCTGGGGAAAAAAAAGGTCTTCTGAATTTTGATACATACCTCTTTCTTGAATCGAGCTGCTGATATCTTTGGTAAATGGTGAAGTATCTAATCTCTCTCTCTCTCTCTCTCTCCCCCGCTCTCTCTCCCTCTGTCTGTCCCCCTTTCTCTCCCCCTCCCCCCCTCTCTCTGTCCCTCCCTCTCTCTCTCCTTCACATTCACTCGCTAGCTCGCTCGTCCTGTACCCTTTTCGCTCTTTCTATCACCTCCCCCCCCCCATTCCTATCCTTTTTTTTTCCCAAACACCTGATTCTTCAAACAGTGTCTCCTCTTCCAGCACTTTTCTAAAACCACACATTCTTCCCTCGCCTAACGTCTCCTCCAAACGTTTCTCTCGCTCCCCTTCCCCTATCTCTTTTCTCAGTCCTCTTCACTCGCTGCTTTAATCCCACCAACCATTAGGAGAGAAAGAAAGAAAGGAAGACAGAGAGAGAGAGAGAGAGAGAGAGAGAGAGAGAGAGAGAGAGAGAGAAAACATGACGACGACCATTCTACAATATTTTACAATGATGATCAATAATCATAGTTCACACTCGCTGTATCTGCTCTGCTCCTGAGAGAGAGAGAGAGAGAGAGAGAGAGAGAGAGAGAGAGAGAGAGAGAGGACTGATTCTAACCACCTCTCCGTCTCTTCAAACCCCTCCACAAACCCTCCACACATCGCCAGAATCGAAACTATTGACGGCACGGCGACAGCGCAGGAGGACTACCGGCCAGTGAAGACCCTGCTGACCTTCAAGCCCAAGGAGTCCCGTCAGGACTTCTTCGTGGAGATTGTGGACGACGATGTGTGGGAGCCAGATGAGTTCTTCTACGTCAAGCTCTTCTTGGACCCTCAAGGCAGCAAGCAGGAGGACGTGGTCATTGGGAAGGTCTGCATCAACCAGGTCACCATTGTGAACGATGACGGTAGGCTGAGGGGGGGATAGGGTGGGTCGTCACCATCACAACCACCATCATCATCATCATCACCATCACCACATTACTCATCACCATCGTCACCACCGCCACCACCACCACCACCAATAACCATCATCATCATCGCCACATTAATCATCACCATCGTCACCACCGCCACCACCACCACCAATAACCATCATCATCATCGCCACATTAATCATCACCATCGTCACCACCGCCACCACCACCACCAATAACCATCATCACCATCACCACATTAATCATCACCATCGTCACCACCGCCACCACTACCACCAATAACCACCATCACCATCACCACATTAATCATCACCATCGTCACCACCGTCACCTCCACCACCACCACCATTACCACCATTGTACTACCGCCACCACTACCATCAATAACCATCATCACCATCACCACATTAATCATCACCATCGTCACCACCGCCACCACTACCATCAATAACCATCATCACCATCACTACATTAATCATCACCATCGTCATCACCTCCACCACCACCATCATCACCACCACTGTACTACCGCCATCACCATTTTCACCACAGCGACTTCCTACTTCCTACTTACCTAGTATCACCATCACCAATTGTTGTCATCCTTCAAGATAATTATGCTGCCACGAATGGTTATATTTACTATTTAGCCAAGGAGAACAAGAACAAAAAGAAAAAAAAGAAAAACGAAAAACAAAAGAACAAGGACAGGAACAAACCTTTATTCTGAAAGGATGAGCAGTTTTAGGCCGATGCCTAATTTTCTAACTGGTAGTCTACTGTTCTACAAATTACGTGAACATGTAATTGTATGAGCAAAGGAAGGAGAGAGTGAGAGAGCGAGAGAGAGAGAGAGAGAGAGAGAGAGAGAGAGTGTGGGAGAGAGAGAGAGAGAGGGGTGTGGGTGGGGGGGTGCAATCGCAGATAGAGGATGAAGCTTGATGAGAGAGTTGACAATTTGACATTTTGATACTTTACTGTCATTAGCTTAAAAGCTTATGCGACAGGTGGTAGAGTACTTTTTTTCCCCATTCATCGGACAATTATTACAAGGAAAGCCAAAGAGATGCAGCGAGTATACCAACAAAACACCCATCATATAAACACATAAACCAACTTGACTGTCTAGATGCTGTCCTGCTTTTAATCGATCTGCTCTTATAGGATCCACAAGAAATATTAAACGATCAAGCACCATTGGTGCTTTAGTTATTTTTCCGTTCATTACTGCTTCAGAAACTGTATTGATGAGAGTACATTTTTAGCACTTTACCGTGTCCTTTGCAATTAAGCAGGAAGTGTTTTTCAGCTTTTGGGTTACCGCCACACATTGGACAAAGAGATGTTGCTGCCACGGAAAGAGAGAGAGAGAGAGAGAGAGAGAGAGAGAGAGAGAGAGAGAGAGAGAGAACATATCCCATGTACACTTAAATCAATGCTCCTTTTGCTGCATGATGTTTTATTAAGTTACGGAAGCTTGTAATAACCAACTGGTATATACACTGCAATGAGTATGGTGAATCACTGAGTATTTTCAACGTAGACTGAAGTTTTAGCGAACGGAAACACGTCCTTAATTTTCTAAATATTCTAAAATGACAGCCGGATGCAGCCGACAGCTACATTGTTAAGGTAGCATTTTTTTTTTTTGGAGGGGTTTAGGAAGTGGGGCGGGGTGGAGGGGGTGGAGGAGGGGTATACAGTTGAACATTTGTTTTACCGGTATACTCCTGGCCTGGTGGTAATCGCTCGCCCGACTAGGAAGCGAGTGTGTTCGAGTCTCACACACAGACCTGGGTGATAGTCTGTGTGGCAGTCGTTCGGATGAAGCGATAAACCGAGGTCCCAAACAGCACGGACTTAGTGCATGCGAAATATAACCCCGCAGCAACAAAAAGGGTTGTCCTTGGCAAAAATCCTGTAGAAAAATCCACTTTGATTGTAAAACAAATACAGCTTATTGACAGAACAAAAATGGTGGTATTGTAACAGTGGTGATGCGATTTTCCCGGGGAGAGCAGCCCGGATTTCTCACTTCGTAATCTGTTGTGACAAAAAAAAAGTATTGTAATACAATGCAATACAATACAATGCAATACAATACATTACAATAGAGTACAATATAGTACAGTACAGTACAATACAATGGAATGCAATACAATACAATACAATGCAGCACAATGCAACACAGTACAATACAACACAATACAACAACACAATCATTGCCTTTCCAACACTTCCCTTCGTGTTACCAGCTACTCAGTCACACGATGAACAAACAATCCCTTCACCTTGTGTCTCAGAATAGCACGCTGCTCTAGGAAAGGTCTTCTTCAGTGAAGCCGATGTTTCTGGTTCGTGTTGACCCATTCACAAATACGCCTGAAGCGTTGAAGAGTTGAACAATTACTGGGTCAATTGCCAAAGGCAAACCAGAGAAAGTAGGTTAAAACCCCCTGTTCTTCCTGAATTAGACGTTAACAGTTAGCATCAAAAAGTGTTCTTTCCTGAAACACATTTTTTCGACTTTTTCTTTTCCTGTGATAATGGATGTGTCGGAAATAGCCAAATTTACACGAGAACTGGAATCATCTTTCGCATTCGTTGTACTTGAAGTGGTTTCATGTCAGTTCAATTGTTGAATTTGGTTTGATTCTTGTGACTCTGAATTTAGTTTCAGTTCGATCCGGTTCGAATTCTATATGTAGTTTAATGTTATTTAATGCTATAGATAAAAAAAAGAAAAAAAGTAGCTAGCTTGCCCTCACAAAAACTGCAGTGACTAGTAGAGGGAGACCACTGCCAGGGTCTTGTAGTGATACGGATTTGCGTTTGCCCTTGTTATGTTCGCTGGCGTTCCATGCTCCACCCGCATTCTTGTTCTTCTTCTTATTGTTGTTATTTATTTATTTATTTTACTTATTATTTTTATTTTTTATTTTTATTTATTTATTTATATGTTTTTTAATTATATTTATCTATATATTTATTTTTCTCAAGGCCTGACTAAGCGCGTTGGGTTACGCTGCTGGTCAGGCATCTGCTTGGCAGATGTGGTGTAGCGTATATGGATTTGACCGAACGCAGTGACGCCTCCTTGAGCTACTGATACTGATACTGATACTGTTGTTGTTAGTATTAGTGTTAGTATGGTAGTAATTATTACTAGTATTATTATTATGAACAGTGTAGAAACCACACACACACACATGCACACACACGCACACACATACACACTACAAACACACACACACACACACACACACACACACACACACTACAAACACACACACACACACACACACACACACACACACACACACACATGCACACGCACACACACGGAAGGGCTGGCGTCCTAGGCACAACCTAATCTTATTTGTCTCAATGAGCTAATATGATTAAGATAACTTATGTCATGTGTTATTTCGCAGATTATCATTAACTCACTCAGTACGGCCAGTCCTCTCTTCTCCTCTACACAGACCCCTCGGATGTCCAGTGGGTGTCTGAATGACCCAACCTTTAGCTTCCGTCGTCAGAATTGTGGTATTCTTTGTCAACATTGACCTCTTCAGTATAAGAGCCTTCCGCTTGCACTATTTTGATGATGGTAACTGGGGTGAAACGCTGTTAACGTCGTCTCTTTCGCCGTTCGTATGGAAAGAGTTAAAAAAAATGTTCTTTGCGATTGAGGTTGAAGTTGTTGTTTAAAAAAAAAAATTGTTAGTTCTGTATAGCCCTGTGCGGTCGGTTGGACTACAATAAGTACGAGGGTCATTCAATAAATAAGGTGAATTTTTCGGTATAAGGACTTCTAATACAGATAGAAGCTTACTTTTTTTTTCTTTTTTTTGTTTTACTTCTTTTTCACATGGATTTAATTTGTTTTGCAGATTAAAAAAAACAAACTTTGAGAGTTTTGGCGATTAACAAAGATGGCCGACCAAGAAGCATGCTCCAGGATTGAACAGCGGTCAGTTATCAAGTTTTTGGTTGCTGAAGGGTGCAAACCAGTTGAAATTCATAGGAGAATGTCAACTGTGTATGGTGCCACATGTTTCAGCCGAAAAAATGTCTACAAGTGGGCTAAATTGTTTAAAGAAGGACGGAGCAGTGTTGAGGATGAAGACAGGCCTGGAAGGCCTGGAGCGACTGGCTGAGACATCAGTCCAAAGATTTTTACGCTGAGGGAATACGGAAGCTTGTGCACAGATGGGAAAAGTGTGTGACAGTGCTGGGAGACTACGTTGAAAAAAAAAAGTAAGCTTCTATCTGTATTAGAAGTCCTTATACCGAAAAATTCACCTTATTTATTGAATGACCCTCGTAATAACGTCAAATGTCAAACACACAAAAACCGCACCACTGCAGCATGGCAGAAGTAACATAACCCCCGCCACAGAGCCAGACTGGCACCTCACCTCACCCCATTTCTCCACATCGTCATACCTGAACTAGCTCGGTCGGTTGGACTATAAGCAATGATCATTTTAAATAACACACACACACACACACACACACACACACACACACACACACACACACACACAGACAAACAGAGAGAGAGAGAGAGAGAGAGAGAGAGAGAACGAACGAACGAACGAAAATTTATTTTACGAGGGTAAAGGAGTAAGCACAAAGTACTTGTTTACATCCGGCCCTCTGGGCAAGAATAATAATTAAGAGAAAGAAAGAAGGAAAAAAAAAAAAGAAAGATAGAAAGAAAAAAAAAGAAGAAAAAAAAAGCCGGGGTCAATTCACAACACCAACGTCAAAATTACATAAGCATGTGCAAACATAAACATAGAGCTTATGTACAATACAATATCGTGACAGATGAATAACAACGAGGACAATAGGGAAGGGGCGTGGTGGAGAGCGGAAGGAAGAATGGACAAGGGGAAGCTGACTGAACAGACAGATATAGTGGCAGTGACAGTGGAGACAGACATAGAGAGACTGACAGGGGAGGAGAGAGAGAGAGAGAGAGAGAGAGAGAGAGAGAGAGAGAGACACACACACACACACACACACACACACACACACACACACACACACACACACACACACACACGCACACCCATCTACCCCCCCTCCCACCCATCCATCCTCCCCTCTCCGCCACACACACACACACCCACACACACACACACACAATCCGTACCATTGCAGCATGGTAGTAATAACATAACACGACCCCCTCTACAGAGCCTGGCAGACTGCAGTTTTCCAAGCCGTCCTACCTGATCAAGGAGAGCTCGGAGCGGGCCCAGCTGACCGTGCAGCGGGTCAGCGGGGCTGACGGGCAGGTGGCGGTCAGCTGGCGGACCGTGGACCTCAGCGCCAGGGCCGGACAGGAGTACGTGGGCGGCTGCGGGAGACTGGAGTTCAAACACGGGGAGACGTCCAAGAACATTAACGTGGGGATCATTGGAATCAAGGTGGGTTCGGTTAGTAGTTTTGGTGAGGTGAGGTGAAGTGGGGTGGGGGTGGGGTGGGGTGGGGCGGGGTGAGGTGAGGTGAGGTGGGGTGGGGGTGGGGTGGGGTGGGGGGGATGGGGTGATGTGGGGTGAGGTAGGGTGGGGTGAGGTGAGGTGAGGTGAGGTGGGGTGGGGTGGGATGGGGTGAGGTGGGGTGGGGTGAGGTGAGGTGGGGTGAGGTGAGGTGAGGTGAGGTGAGGTGGGGTGAGGTGAGGTGAGGTGAGGTGGGGTGAGGTGGGGTGAGGTGAGGTGAGGTGAGGTGGGGTGAGGTGAGGTGAGGTGAGGTGGGGTGAGGTGGGGTGAGGTGAGGTGGGGTGAGGTGAGGTGAGGTGAGGTGAGGTGGGGTGAGGTGAGGTGAGGTGAGGTGGGGTGAGGTGGGGTGAGGTGAGGTGAGGTGGGGTGAGGTGAGGTGAGGTGAGGTGAGGTGAGGTGGGGTGAGGTGAGGTGGGGTGAGGTGGGGTGA
>NC_134876.1:5508130-5528130 GCF_041734735.1 Babylonia areolata | reverse complement strand
TTGCTCCTGTTGTTGCTGCTACGGCTGTACTACATTTGCCAATGCAATTGTAGGATTTGTTTGGGTTTTTTCTTGTGTATCAGTGTTTTTTCAACCGAAGAAAATATGTTTTAAAAAAAATTGAACTTTAATTGTCTGTTGGGTGGTGTTCAGTAAAGAGCGTTGCTTTTCAGTTCCTGGTGTGTGTGCTTGCTGAATGCCACTGCTGCTGTCACTGCATGTGTTGTTACTGCTTCTTCTTCTGCTGTTGCTACTGGTACTTCTTCGTCTGCTGCTGCCGCAACTGCTATTGATGCTGTTGTTGCTGCTACTGATACTAATGCTTCTGCTACTGCTGCTACGTTTGTTGCTGCTGTTGCTACTGCTGCTACTACTACTACTACTTCTTCTGCTGCTATTGTTGCTGCTACTGCTGTTGCTGCTGCTACTACTTCTGGTACGCTATATTATTTTTTCGGCTGCTGTTGTTTGATTCTACTCCTTACTGTCATTTTCGCTGCCGTTATTGCTACTTCTACTTTTCTGCTTCTCTGCTACTACTTTTATATGTTGTTGCTCCTGCTACTTTTACGTAAGTTATGGGTCAGGTCAGGTCATTAGATCTGCTACTGGTAACCTGTAATCCAGTACAACCTGTTCAGGGTCGGGTTGCCAGCGACTAAACTGGCACTCCCACCGCTCCCTTCCGGGACTGGTGAGGCGGGTGGCTAGACACCCTTATGGAGATCCATAAAAGGGCGTCGGCTCAGGAGAGCCACCGACGGCCATCTAGCTCCACCGTGCTGTGTGCATGCCACACGCAGTTGGCCCCCGGGGTGTGTCTACCCATGCATGCGAAGTCTGGATCCGGCAGAATCTGCGGAAGAAACCTGTCGGTTCAACGGAGAGGAAGGCGGTTACAGCAACGCACTGTGGAGTGCAGAGAGCAAGATGAGACACCGAAAGGATATCTTGGTCATCCACTGCATCCGTGCTCATCCTCCAGTCGTCTCGACTTAGTCTTGCCACTGGAAATTGGTGAACCCGGACGAGAGAGTGAGGTCGACGTTGCGCAACTCCTCTTCACTTTAAACAAACTCATCGCGCAAGTCATCATCATCACGTAAGTCAGCTGTTCCTGCTACTATTTCTGTTGCTGCTGCTGCAACTACCTTTACAACAATTGTCTCATATACCCCGTCTTTCCCGGTCGCTCTCTCTTCAAATCCATTAACAATATTACTAGCGTCAGCAAAAACCACTACCAGCTTACATTTAATCTCAATAATAGAAAAAGCCAGCAGTCATATATAAGCGCCACTCCAGCTTTCACTTCATCGTGAAAGTGGTAGCAGTTAACTGACCCAGTACGGCCAGTCCTCTCTTCTCCTCTACACAGACCCCTCGGATGTCCAGTGGGTGTCTGAATGACCCAACCTTTAGCTTCCGTCGTCAGAATTGTGGTATTCTTTGTCAACATTCACGTCTTCAGTATAAGAGCCTTCCGCTTGCAATATTTTGATGATGGTAATTGGGGTGAAACGCTGTTAACGTCGTCTCTTTCGCCGTTCGTATGGAGAGTGTGAGTTAATAGAAGTAGTAGTAGTAGTAGTGGTGTGTCATTGAAATACTATCAGTTCCATTGTGTGGTTCTGGTTGGTTGTTACCAGGCAACAGAACACGAACCCAACTTCCAGGTGGAGCTGTCATCACCCACAGGGGGCGCTGAGATCGGGAAGATTCCCAGGGCGATCGTCACCTTGATCAATGATGAGGGTGAGTGAGTGAGTGGGCGAGGGGAGTCAGTGACTTCATTGTGTGTGTGAAACTCGGATAGGTTTATGTGTGAGAAAGCATGGAAGCGCTGCAGCCCCTCACAGTCAGATTTTTGTCACAGAGGCACGAACCTGCTCTCGTGCCTGCTTGGTTTCAGTGACTGATATGCGAGCACACGATTGTCATGTGTGGCGTATCGTTGTACACGTGCACACGCACAGGCGCTTACGCACTCACGCATGCATGTGTGCACGAACACACATACATTTCCACACTCACGCATGCACATTACATTATGTTCCCACAGACACATATCTACACATCGTCATATTGTTTCCTTGACTCTGTGTCTGTCTGTCTGTATATCTTCTTTTCAGACATTCAAGAATCCAGCCATGAGCCAACCAACACACACTCACACAGACACAGACACAGACACAGAAACAGACACATACAGACACACACAGACACACACACACACGCGCGCGCGCGCGCCTTTCCTTCTTTACTGTCCACCACAGAGTTCACTCCCTTCCTTCCTGTCCAGCACAGAGTTCACTCCCTTCCTTCCTGTCCAACACAGAGTTCACCCCCTTCCTTTCTGTGGACCAGAGAGTTAATCCCCTTTCCTTCCGGTCCATCACAGAGTTCACCCCCTTCCTGTCCAGCACAGAGTTCGCTCCCTTCCTTCCTGTCCAGCACAGAGTTCACTCCCTTCCTTCCTGTCCAACACAGAGTTCGCTCCCTTCCTTCCTGTCCAACACAGAGTTCACTCCCTTCCTTCCTGTCCAGCACAGAGTTCACTCCCTTCCTTTCTGTCCAACACAGAGTTCACTCCCTTCCTTCCTGTCCAACACAGAGTTCACCCCCTTCCTTCCTGTCCAACACAGAGTTCACCCCCTTCCTTCCTGTCCAACACAGAGTTCACCCCCTTCCTTCCTGTCCAACAAAGAGTTTAAAGCCTCTTTCCTTCCTTTCTTCCTCCCCCCCCCCTTCCTTCCTGTCCATCACACAGTTCAGCACATGGTGTCCAGCCACCCCTCACACACTCTTTCTCCCTGTCCACAGAGTTCAGCAGCGTGGTGTCCCGGATCGCGGCCAAGACCCAGCACAACCTTCAGGACCTTCAGCTGGACGGGTCTTCGTGGGGCCAGCAGTTCTACGCGGCCATGAACGTCAACGGGGGTGATATCGACTCCGCCACCAAGCTGGACTACGTGTTGCACTTCGTCACCTTCTTCTGGAAGGTGGGTTTCTTTGTAGTCTTCTTCTTTTTCTTATCATCATCATCATCATCGTCATCATCATCATCATCATCATCATCATCATCATCGTCACTACTTTGATGTTGGTCCTTCGGATTCGAAGATGACATGGCTTCTTCTTCTTCTTCTTCCTCGTTCATGGGCTGCAACCCCCACGTTCACTCGTATGCACACGAGTGGGCTTTTTCGTGTATGACCGTTTTTACCTCGCCATGTAGGCAGCCATACTCCGCTTTCGGGGGGGTGCATGCTGGGTATTTCTTGTTTCCATAACCCACCGAACGCTGACATGGATTACAGGATCTTTAACGAGCGCATTTGATCTTCTGCTTGCATATACACACGAAGGGGGTTCAGGCACTAGCAGGTCTGCACATGTGTTGACCTGGGAGATTGTAAAAATCTCCACCCTTTACCCACCAGGCGCCGTGACCGTGATTCGAACCCGGGACCCTCAGATGACCATGGCTTCAAATATCAGATGGAAGATCGTCGGTGTGTGTGGGTCCAGAGGTGACTGATGAGGCAAATCCGGGCCCTGAATGCTACCCCACTACTACTACTACTACTACTACTACTACTACTACTACTGTTGTTGATGTTGTTGCTATGATGATGATGATGATTAATTATTATCATCATTAGTAGTAGTGGTAGTAGTAGCAGAAGTGTTTTTTGTTATGACTATTATAAACATTTCTAAACATTACATCTTGCCTTTTGTGACTTTTTATTGAAAGGTTGGTCACTCTATCATTCTTCTTATTCTCAAGGCCTGACTAAGCGCGTTGGGTTACGCTGCTGGTCAGGCATCTGCTTGGCAGATGTGGTGTAGCGTATATGGATTTGACCGAACGCAGTGACGCCTCCTTGAGCTACTGATACTGATACTTCTTCTTATTATTATCATTATGATCATAATTCTAATTTTGAAAACACAGATTACGGCTCGCATTCAGTGACATTCTTCTGAAGACTAATTCTCTTTTTCTTCTTAAAGTCAACATGTTGCACTGAATGACAGTTTTCTGGATGTTTGTTGAATTGCGTTAGAAGTTATAGATAAGGCTACGTCTTGTTCTTTTTTTGTGTGGTTTCTTTTATCTTCCTTTTTGTGATTTTCTTTTTCTTGATGATTGATCAAATTTGACAACAGCAACAAATTTTTCCACTGTCTGCAGTCCTGACTTTGAAAAAACAAACAAACAAACAAAAAACCCTCCAAAAAACCACAAGGCTTTTTGTGTAAGCGCCAATAAGTTGCCTGACTCGACTATGGGCAGAAAAAAAAGGAAAGAGAATTTTTCAGCTTTCAGGAAGGTGTCGAACCTTGCAGACTGATCCATACATGCTACATCGCATCTGCTTGAAAAAAAAAGAAGAATAAAATAGCAACTACCTGTCCCAGTGTGTTGCTCAGGACATGACGCTAAACGTAGGCTTGTATAAAAAAAGGAATTAAAACATACAAACACACAAACAAAAATAAAATACGACAGAATAAAATAAAACAATGTAAAATAACATAAAATAGCATAAAATGACATGGAATAACATGAAATAAACTAAAACAGATAAACAAAAGAAACCAATAAGTAAACACAAATATAATGAACAATACGTATACACGTGAAAGGCAGACACTTGAAATTACAAACCAAAAAAAACAAAAACAAAAACAAAACAAAAAACACACAAAAAAACTAGGCCATGTCCTCCATCCAACGAACGTGTCTTGTGCACGCCCACAAAGTCTTGGGACTGCTCTCTGGATGCTGCAGGTGCTGTTCGCCTTCATCCCTCCCACGTCCATCATGGGGGGCTGGGCCACCTTCTTCGTGTCTCTGGTCTTGATCGGCGTCCTGACGGCCATCATCTCTGACCTGGCCTCCATCTTCGGCTGTCTGGTGGGGCTGTCCGACACCATCACTGGTCAGTAGGCTGTGTTGTGTTGTGTTGTGTTGTGTTGTGTTGTGTTGTGCTGTGTTGTGTTGTGTTGTGTTGTGTCGTGTTGTGTTGTCCGACACCATCACTGGTCAGTGTGTTGTGTTGTGTTGTGTTGTGTTGTCCGACACCATCACTGGTCGGTAGGCTGTGTTGTGTTGTGTTGTGTTGTGTTGTGCTATGTTGTGTTGTGTTGTGTTGTGTTGTCCGACACCATCACTGGTCAGTGTGTTGTGTTGTGTTGTGTTGTGTTGTGTTGTGTTGTGTTGTGTTGTGTTGTGTTGTGTTGTGTTGTGCTGTGCTGTGTTGTGTTGTGCTATGTTGTGTTGTGTTGTGTTGTGTTGTGTTGTCCGACACCATCACTGGTCAGTGTGTTGTGTTGTGCTGTGTTGTGTTGTGTTGTCCGACACCATCACTGGTCAGTGTGTTGTGTTGTGCTGTGTTGTGTTGTGCTGTGTTGTGTTGTCCGACACCATCACTGGTCAGTAGGCTGTGTTGTGTTGTGTTGTGTTGTGTTGTGTTGCGTTGCGTTGTGTTGTGTTGTGTTGCGTTGCGTTGCGTTGTGTTGTGTTGTGTTGCGTTGCGTTGCGTTGCGTTGTGTTGTGTTGTGTTGTGGTGTCCGACACCATCACTGGTCAGTAGGCTGTGTTGTGTTGTGTTGTGTTGTGTTGTGTTGTCTGACACCATCACTGGTCTGTGGGCTGTGTTGTGTTGTGTTGTGTTGTGTTGTTTTGTGACTCAAGGGCTCACTAAGCGAGTTGGGTTATGTTGCTGGTCAGGTATCTGTCCAGCAGATATGGTGTAGCGTATATGGATTTGTCCGAACGCATTGACGCCTCTTTGAAATACTGACTGTATTGTATTGTATTCTGTTGTATCGTATCGTATTGTATTGTATTGTGTTGTGTTGTGTTGTGTTGTATTGTATTGTGCTAATAGTTTGTTATGATGTGTTGTATTGTGTGGCAGCGTTGTTCTCAACTCTTTGAAGTTTATCCAGTGAAGTTTTTGGAATGTCAGCAAGAATAGAAATGCAGTAATCAATCCTAGACAAAACAAATGCACAGACTAACGTTTTGGTTGCTTCCATAGACAGGCAACGACGAATAGAACTGATTCTTCGCAACTCAACATAAAATGATTTGCAAATGTTTGAAATGTGTTGCCGGAATGACAGACTTTGGTCAAGACTGACACGGAGGCTCCGCACTGATTGGGAGACAGGAATGACAGTGTTGTTACCCAGAAGAGAATGAGGGAGAGACGGGTGGTTCATAAATTTCTTGGGGCAAGCAAGCAACAGTTCAGTCTTTTCATCATTTAGCTGTAGTTTGTTGAAGGTCATCCTAGACTTCAAGTCTGTTGTACACTTTTGCATGTGTGTCATCAGTTTGTTCAGTTTCAGCAATAGACTTCGACTGGTAGAGTTGAGTGTCGTCAGCGAAGCTCTCGTGCAAGAGACAGTGACTCAGACAGTGGGGGTAGCATACAGAACAAACAGAACAGGGCCAAAGACTGATGCCTGATTCATTACGTATGACTGAAACCAGGAAAGAGCAAGACCGTGAATGCTAAAAGAATGTTTGAGTCTTTCAATGAGAAGTGTATGATCAATTATAGCAAATGCTGTAGTAAGATTTGAAAGAGCAAGAAATGAAATTTTGTCTACATCTAAACCACCTGAGAATGAGAGGCTAGGAGAAATTTTGCATTGACTTTTATTGCTGTATGTAAAATCTCAGGCGCAGTGTCATCAAAGGTTGATGGTTTGACCAGCGCGTTGGGCTTACGCGAAGGTCACTCATATTCTCCTTTCTCTTTGCTCCCCCTTTCTTTATTAACAGCAGTTGGCCAGCTAGTGATGGCCTAGAGGTAACGCGTCCGCCTAGGAAGCGAGAGAATCTGTGCGCGCTGGTTCGAATCACGGCACAGCCCCCGAAATTTTCTCCCCCTCCACTAGACCTTGAGTGGTGGTCTGGACGCTAGTCATTCGGATGAGACGATAAACCGAGGTCCCGTGTGCAGCATGCACTTAGCGCACGTAAAAGAACCCACGGCAACAAAAGGGTTGTTCCTGGCAAAATTCTGTAGAAAAATCCACTTCAATAGGAAAAACAAATAAAACTGCACGCAGGAAAAAAATACAAAAAAATGGGTGGCGCTGTAGTATGGCGACGCGCTCTCCCTGGGGAGAGCAGCCCGAATTTCACACAGAGAAATCTGTTGTGATAAAAAGAAATACAAATACAAATACAAAAATGTAGTGAAGCGTGTATTATGTATCAGTGCAGTCCGCAAAGCTTTGACATGCCCTTGGAACGAACTGAAACAAAAAGTGAAACGGGTGCCTTTGACTTTCAGCCATCACGTTTGTGGCTCTGGGTACCTCCATGCCGGACACCTTCGCCTCGCGGACAGCAGCCCTGCACGAGCGGCACGCGGACGTTGCCATTGGCAACATCAACGGCTCCAACGCCGTCAACGTCTTCCTGGGGCTGGGGCTGCCCTGGTTTCTAGCCGCCATCTACTGGAAAATCAAGGTTGTGTGAGTGTGTGTGTGGAGGGTGGGGTGGGGTGGGGTGGGGAGTGTGTGTGTGTGTGTGTGTGTGTGTGTGTGTGTGTGTGTGTGTGTGTGTGTGTGTGTTGTGGTGTAGGTGTGTGTGTGTGTGTGTGTGTGTGTGTGTGTGTGTGTGTGTGTGTGTGTGACAGTAACAGTGTGTGTGTGTGCGTGTGTGTGTGTGTGTGTGTGTGTGTGTGTGTGACAGTGGTGTGTGTGTGTGTGTGTGTGTGTGTGTGTGTGTGTGTGTCAGAGACTGTGTGTGTGTGTGAGACAGTGTGGTGTGTGTGTGTGTGTGTGTGTGTGTGTGTGTGTGTGTGTGTGTGTGTGTGTGTGTGTGTGTGTGTGTGTGAATGCCAGATGATTTGAAGTTTTTTTTCCTTCTCACACTTGTTGTTGTTGCTGTTGTGACCTTTTGTCACCATGGACTTCTCGGCGTTAAATTCGGGCTGCTCTCCCACAGTGTAGATCGGGAGATTCCTATCATCTGGCTTACAACGAATAAACGTGCCTTTGTCTCGTAGAGAGTTAAAGTATCTATTTCTTGTTTAGCACTGAACCTCTCTTCGCCTCACTCATTTTCCCAGTACGAAAAATCAACAGAATCAACGACAGTGTATAGTCAGTTCGGGTTTTCTGTAACCTCAGACATGGCAACTAACCATTGTCTTTTTTCCCGCTCTACAAGGAAACACTAATTCATATTCCAGCATCTTATCATCATCATCATCATCATCATCAAAACAGTAGTAGTAGTAGTAGTAGTAGTAGTAGTAGTAGTAGTAGTAGTTGTAATGATTATGATAATAATGATGGTGGTGATGATGATGAAAAGAAGATCATCATCATCATAACAACAGTAGTAGTAGTTATGATTATGATGATAATGATGATGGTATTGTTGATATTTAGAAAAAGAAGAAGTAGATCATCATCAGCAACATCATTATAGCAGCAGCAGTAGTAGTTATGATAATAATGATGGTGGTGTTGATGATATTTAGAAAAAGAAGATCATCATCACCTCACCGATACACTGTATTTCCCACAGGGCGGAAAGCTGACGGTGACGACAGAGTCTCTCGGGTTCAACGTGACGTTGTTCGCCGCTCTAGCTCTGTGCACTGTGGCCATCCTGATGGCACGCCGCCACCTCTCGGTGTTCGGCAAGACGGAGCTAGGGGGGACCACCCGCCCCAAGTGGTTCTCCGCCATCCTGATCGCGTTCTTCTGGATACTATACATCCTGCTGTCCATCCTGAAAGCCCTGGGAATCATCGACGTGGGCTTCTAGAGAGGGGGAGGGGGGTGGCGGGGGTGACAGTGGCGGGTGCCCGTGGCCCAAATGACTTGTAGCACTGGATTCTCGCCCGACTTGTCCTGCGTTCGATGCTCTCCGGGTTGGGGTTCGGCGCACCTGGTGGTTTAAAGAGGGTGGACATTTTTCCGATCTCCCGGGGTCAGCATGATACGTGCAGGCCTGCTGGTGCCTCAACCCCCTTTCGTGTGTGAATGCATGGGTAAGATCAAACACGCACGTTAATGATCCTAAAAATCCATGTCAGCGTTCAGTGGGCTATGGAAACAAGACTTTTATCAAGCATGTACACCCCCGAAAACCAGAATATGACTGTCTACGAGTTGGGGAAAAAACAAACAAATCAAAAACAACAAGAGAGACAAGGTCTTCAAGACTTGCTTGTGATACACTTTTAAAAAAATCCAAGCTTTTTATGTATTGAGTATAATGCATTTACTGTTATATTTATATTTTTTGTATTCTCTAAACTTGGCACTTTGATCTGATATTCGACCCAACAAAAGATCTGTCATTATTATCATTTTTTGTTCAAACAGGAACTTCTTTTGCTAAGCATGGAAGTTTTGTTTATTGCAAACGTTTTGGTGCAGACAGTAAAATAAGGGAAATTACTCTGTAGGGACTTAGTTTGCTTTAAACTGATCTTTCTCATCTTAAACATTACATTTTGAAATTATACTCAATACATAAAAAGCTTGGATTTAAAAAAAAAGTGCATCACAAGTGAGTCTTGGAGGCCTTTCCTCTCTTGTTTTCAAAATGTAATGTTTAAGATGAGAAAGATCAGTTTAAAGCAAATTAAGTCCCCTAGCATTAATTAGAGTAATTTCCCTTTTTTACTATCTGCACCAAAACGTTTGCAAAATAAATAAAACTTCCATGCTTAGCAAAAGAAGTTCCTGTTTGAACAAAAAATGATAATTATGACTGCTCTTGTTGTTGGGTCAGAATATAAGATCAAAGTGCCAAGTTTAGAGAATACAAAAAAATATAAATATAACAGTAAATGCAGTTTGCATATAATTAGGCTTCATTTTTTATTTTTTGTGCCCATCCCAGAGGTGCAATATTGTTTTAAACAAGATGACTAAAAAGAACTGAATTTTTCCTATTTTTATGCCTAATTTGGTGTCAACTGACAAAGTATTTGCAGAGAAAATGTCAGTGTTAAAGTCTACCACGGACACACACACACACACACACACACACACACACAGACAACCGAACACCGGGTTAAAACATAGACTCACTTTGTTTACACAAGTGAGTCAAAAACAACAACAAAAAAACAAAAAACAAAACCACCACCAACAACAACAGCCTAAAGAAAGCAAGCAAACAAACAAACAAACGGTCATACAAGTAAGTTTCCACTCATACATACGAGTGAACGTGGGAGTTGCATGCAGGTCCACGAACGCAGAAGAAGAAGAAGAAGATGAAGAAGGTGTGAATTGTTTTTGTGTCTGTGGACGGGTAAGCTCCCAAAGCCTTACCTGGGTTTATGCGAGGATCAGGTATCTGCTCCCCCCCCCCCCACACCACACCCATCCCCTTCGTTTTATTTTTATTTTTCAAGGTATGTGTGGTATAGCGGAGGAATTTTGTTTAATGTCCCGTCACACAAATCGGTGATTGAAGATATTTTGTTAAACTATTTATGAATACATTTGAGTATTATCGGTTAGAAGGGGTGGGAGATGTGAATGAATGGAGGGTTGGGGGGAAACTGGGCAAATGAGGGTGAATTGTGGGTGGAATTTGAAAAAAAAAATCATCTAAATACAATTACAGGAAATTACTTAAAGGACTTCGTAAAAGAGAAGTGTGGTATAGCGTATCACGTTCAACCCGCATATTTTGATGCCTCTTTGAAACAGAAACTGTGAAAGGAAGAGGTTGACATTTTGCCTTTGGAAAGAAAGGTGGTTATTGTTGTTGAAGGGAAAAATGGATTGTATGGCTTTTTTTCATTTATAAGAGAAGGCAGATCGGAAGAATAAACATGTTATCTCATTGAGACAGTGTGTGGAAGCATGGTATACAGTTTGTGTCCCAGGGAGAAGTGATATTTGAGGTTGCGTGTTTCCAGAAAGAAAGCTTTCAGGTTTGTGGACACTGTTTATTTTTTTTTTTCACCGCAGAATGTTTGCTCACCCCATCAAACATATTTTAGTTCATTACTTCGCTTGCTCACCCCATGTACATGGCTTCATCAAACATATTTTAGTTCATTACTTCGCTTTCTCTCACCCCATGTACATGGCTTCATCAAACATATTTTAGTTCATTACTTCGCTTGCTCACCCCATGTACATGGCTTCATCAAACATATTTTAGTTCATTACTTCGCTTTCTCTCACCCCATGTACATGGCTTCATCAAACATATTTTAGTTCATTACTTCGCTTGCTCACCCCATGTACATGGCTTCATGAAACATGTTTTAGTTCACCAATTCGCTTGCTCACCCATGTTCATAGCTTCATCAAACATTTTAACTCACTCCGTACGGCCAGTCCTCTCTTCTCCTCTACACAGACCCCTCGGATGTCCAGTGGGTGTCTGAATGACCCAACCTTTAGCTTCCGTCGTCAGAATTGTGGTATTCTTTGTCAACATTCACCTCTTCAGTATAAGAGCCTTCCGCTTGCAATATTTTGATGGTGGTAATTGGGGTGAAACGCTGTTAACGTCGTCTCTTTCGCCGTTCGTATGGAGAGAGTTAAGTTAGTCAGCTCAGAACGCATTGTGCAAGGCTTTCATTTCATCATTAATCTGTATAATTATTATTTTGTTTCATTGATTATCAGTTGGTCGTTTACTGCACATGGAACAAGTGCAGTTACTATTGTGTGTGCGCATTTGCACGTTGGTCTGGTGTCAGCGTGCGCGCGCGTGTGCATAGGTGCGCGCGGGTTTGCTTAAATAACGTGGCCCATTTTTGTGCTCGTTTTTGTTATATCATTTGCCCTCTACGTTTCGGTCACTTTATAATATTCTATTGTAATTACAATTTTGAAAAATTATATGTTGATGTTTTACACTAGCCTATGGTAGGCTGTCAAGGCCTGATAGCGCGTTGGGTTTATGCGAAGAACACGCATCTGCTCCTTTTTAACAGCAGATGTGGTGTAGCGTATTATGTGGATAAGTCCCCACCCTTTGAAACCTCCTTGAAACTGATATAAACTTTTTTTTTTTTTTTTTTTTTTTTTTTTACATCAAGGCATATATTTCAATCTATTGCATTACATTGTGTGTATTACACATTATGCACCTTTATCTTGTAAAGAATGTGACAGCACTTAAACCTTGTTTTATGTTCCTCTACGCTTCGCCTTACTCATTTTCTCAACATTTAGTTAGTTGATATTAATTGTTCTATTTTTTTATCACACACACACATACACACACACACACACACACACACACACACACACACACACACACATGTATCTATCTATCTATCTGTATGTATATGCTTAATAAACACAGCTACATTCATAACTATGTACATTTATGTATCTTCTGTATTGCATAAATGGTCATGTGACAAAAATGATGCCTTTTCTTGTTTCGAAGTGGTTGATGTAATAACACGCTTTCAAACAGTCCTGAGACAATGTGAATGCGTGCATGTATGTGCAAATACTGTGAAATGGCAAGGGAACCTTACCATTCACACTTCAGCGATCTCGATGATACAGATCAACTTTTTTTGTAGTTTTTTTTCTTCGGATCTTTATTTCCTTCGTTTTCTGTATTTCTGTCTCTCTTCTTCCTTTGTCTGTATCTCTGTCTCTATGTCTTTCTCTGTCAGTCTGTTTCTGTCTGTCTCTGTCTCTCTCTGTGGACGCATGCGTGCGCGCGCGCGCGTGTGTGTTTGCGTGTATGTGTGTGTGATATTGTATGTGTATGTGAGTGTAAAGGAGAGAGAGAGAGAGAGAGAGAGAGAGAGAGAGAGAGAGTATTCGGATGTTTTCACAATGTGTCTGATTTTTGTTTCGGTCGAAAATGTGAAATATGTATATGACTGATTGTACATCACAAAATAACATTACAGATCTCTTGATATCACTGGCGGCGTAATGCTGACAGTCTGGAACTGCAGTGATGATGTAACTAAAGCGAAACAGAACTGAACGGCAATACAAGCGGAACGTATGTAGTGATACTTTTCTCGTGTTGCTCCTGTCATTGTGATTGTTGCGGCTGCTGCTACAACCACTACCACCACCACCACCACCACAACTAGTACTGTTACTACTACAACCACTACCGTTACTTCTACTACTAACACACGCACACATAAACGCGAGCGCGCACACATACACGCGCGCGCGTGCACACACACACACACACGCATATACCACAACACATGCACTTTCACAAATACCACATACGTGAACACACACAGAAACACAAATACAGACACATACAGAACACAGACACACACACAGACACGGACACACGCAGACACAGACACACACATACACAGACACACACTCACAGTCTCTCTTGCACTCTCTCATTCTCTCTGTGACATCACCGAGTACTCCGTTTGTCTAGTCCCCTGTTTGCCTGTTTGCCTGTTCGTGCTCTTCATTCTCAATCATTGTCTGCTCAACGTTGCCTTTTGAAGTGCAAGGGACAAAATTCGCTAACGTTTTGAATCTGCCACGAAACTTTAAATTACTTCCCTTCAGCGAAGCACCCCCACGAACCCCCAGCAGTGTGTGAACAGAATAGAATAGAATAGAATAGAATAGAATAGAATAGAATACAATAGAATAGATTTTATTGTCATGAAACCGTAAGGTTATAAGACACAAGTGCAATGGTAAATAAATGAATGAATGAAAAACACACGATTAATCAATCAGTTACTGCAGTAAATTGCAGCAGCATTCATACACAAATTTTCCTAATCTTGTTGTATGTACTCATCAACTGTTAGCATCACCTGACTGGAAATATTTCCTGTGTTATTCGAATTTTGAATATCTTTTAAAAGAAAATGTTGCCTTAAGGTTTTATATTTAATACAATGATCAAGAAGATGGATTTCGTCTTCCAGGATGTGTGTGTGTGTGTGAGAGACACCACTGTCGAGTCAAAGTTACAATGACTAGTGCATCGTCAACAAAAACAAAAAACAAAAGGTCCTTGTTTTGGGGTTGGTTTTATTTTTACCCATAAACACACTTCACACATACACACACGCGCGCACGCGCGCTCACACACACACACACACACAGACGCGCGCGCGTGTACATGCACAAACACGCACGTACACTCACATACATTTTTCCTTACGATCGTCAAACTAAATCGGATGTACCAAATCATCACCATCTTGGGCAGACATCTAATTAAAAAAACAAAACAAAACAAACAAAACAACAACAACAAAAAACCCCTGCCCCCCAAAAAACAAAACAAACAAAAAAACGAAACAGAAAAAAAATCTGTCTCTCTCTCTCTCTCTCTCTCACACACACATACACACACGTATACAAGCACACACCTCACGCAAACCTACAAACACGCAAACACACACAAAGACAAACACACGCACAAGCACACACATAAACACACACACACACACACACCTCTGTTTCTCTCTCTCTCACACACACAGAGACACACGTATACAAACACAAACCTCACGCAAACCTACAAACACGCAAACACACACAAGAACTCGCACGCCCACACAGACACACACACACACACATATATATACACACACGCGCGCGCGCGCACATAGACAGATAGACAGACACACACACACACACACACACCTCTGTTTCTCTCTTTCTCTCTCTCACTCTATCTCTCTCTCTCTCTCACACACACACAGACACACACGTGTACAAACACACCTCACGCAAATCAACAAACACGCAAACACACACAACCACATGCACGCCCACACATACACCCACACACACATACATACACACACACACACACACATACACACACTTCTTCTCTCTCTCTCTCTCTCTCTCTCACAGACACACAGGCATGCAAGCAAACACATCACACAAACCTACAAACACACACACACACACACACACACACACAAGCACACAAACACACACACACACACACGCACACGCACACACATGTGACAGGGGCGAACAGCGTTAACGTATAACAGACATTAATTGTAGTCGGGGCAGTGGCCTGCTGATGTCGCGCCTGAATAGGAAACAAGTTTCAACAGATTTTCTCTGTGTGTGTGTGTGCGTGTGCGTGTGTGTGTGTGTGTGCGCGCGCGCGCGCGCGCGCGCGCGTGTGTGTGTGTGTGTTTGTGTGCGCGCGTACGCGCGTGTGTGTGTATGTGTGTGTGTGCGCGCACGCACGCGCGTGCGCTCGTTCGGTGTGTACTCAAATGTGTGTCGCAATTTATTTGAAAATCGACGAGAGAGAAAGACAGAGGGAAAAACAGAAAGACAGAGAAAAGGACAGAAACGGACGGGGTCAAACAGAGAGAGAGAGAGAGAGAGAGAGAGAGAGAGAGAGACCGACAGACAGACAGACAGACAGACAGACACGGATACATAGACAGAGACTAACGCACTTTTGCAGAAACCATAACAGCTGTTGTAACCAAGTATTCGATTTTGTTTTAATCAGCAAAATAAGAAGCCAACTGAAAATTTCCAAGTCAGTATTATATATATATTTTTTTTTTTTCATTCATGTTAGATATTTCCAGTCACAGGCAAAATATTCACCAACACCAACACCTAAATTGTGCAGTATATCAGTGTTTAATTGGAAAAAAAAAAGAAAAAGAAAAAGAGAAGCATATTATTTGTAAGCAAGAATGCAAGATCCAGCGTAGTACTGTGTGTGTCTTATATTAAATATCAATTCTTAAGCAATATTACAAAAGAAAAAAGACAGGTAGATCGACACACAAAGCTAAAAAACCACACCAACAACGACAACAAAACCGTGTTATCTGAGAAACACGAGATCGAATAGAGTGCATTGTGTTTCTTAATATCAACCAGATCGAGTAACAGACAGAAAGAGTCGAGCAGTTCCTAATTCATTTTTTCTTCTTCCAGGCAATGGAATATTTTCTTTGACAGTTCAAACTGCAGACAAAGAGTTACAAAGTTTCAACAAAGCCTTTTGATCAGTTTTCATTACATAAAGGTGTTTGTTGAAAGACTTTGAGTTTTTTATTTTTTTTAAACTTACCTTTGTGCATACTGTTCATGGTAAAAAGATTTAGAATGAAAGAGAAAGTCAGAGACAGAAAGTGAGAGAGAGAGAAAGAGGGAGAGAGAGAGAGAGAGGGGGGGGGGGGAGAGGGACAGAGAGAGAGAGAGAGAGAGAGTGAGAGAGAGTGAGAGTGAGAGAGAGAGTCAGACAGACATACATACAGACAGACATGACAGACGGGCAGACAGAAACACATTACAAAATTAATCTGAATATCTCCTTTTTTTTTTTTTTTTTTTTTTTTTTGCAGGGAATTTCAAAGCGCTCACATGACTGCAAATTCTGGAATGTAACATCTGTAACAGTCTGACAACAAAGCAAACAGTAAACAACTACATCTATATAAAAAAAGAAGAAGAAAAATAGAGAAAAAAAAGGAGAGGAAAACCATGTTTCAATCAACGGATGGCAGGGTATGTATGTATGAAACTGTCTCACATGATTATCATATCCTATATAAAGCTGGCTCTTCCACAGTAAATACGCCAATGGTAAACGCACGCTTGTACGAACATATATGAAGATATAAAACGATTTCTTTTTCTTTTTTTTTTCTTTTTTCTTTTCTTCTTCTTTTTGCAGAAGCAAAGCAAAACTTTTGGACGGATATGTTGGCATAGACCAAAAAAGTGACAATATTAAAACCAAAACATAGAATCTAAAACAATAAGAACATAACGCACACGTTCAAGTTTACAGATGAATAATACTCTGGTAAGTTCTTCGTTTCGAGGCAGAAAAAAATTGACCAGTGTCATACACTATACACTTTAAAACACGCACACAATATCAATTTTCACAGATTCACTGGTAATTGATTTTTGTGTTGTTTTTTTTTGCGTGGAATACCCGTGCAAACTTTTTATCATGGATGCTTGGATAGATGATATTATTTGAAATTTAGTGCCTGTTGAAAAAGTTTAAAAAAAACCCACAAGAACAGCAAAAAACCCAACCAACAACAACAGTGGCACGGATTTTCAAACCAATTAAATAAGGCAGGATTTTGTCTGAATGTTCTTATTCAGATTCTGGACGGAGTTATTAACTTGTCGAGATTACACGTCCTTTGTACATACAGCAAACATCCTTTCTAAACATCAAACGCTCATTGAATTTAAAGAATCCCCGACCCCCATTCGCAGAATATTCCAAACACAAACAAACAAAAACAGAAAAAAATAAATCATCCAAACTCTGGTGACCAAAACATACATACATACAGATAGTACGCTTTGATATGTACTTCTTTATATTTTTTGCTAATTCTCCATAACTTTTTGTTTAAAAAACCCCATACACACCGAAAGCAAGCAAAAACCAGACATTTCTTTTCACATAATAATTATGTTACTCCAAAGCATTCACTGAAATCTATCGTCCATGAAATCAGAGCTGTCAGACAAACGATTGTGCATTCACAGAACAGTATCTTGGAAACAGGGAAAGAAAAGAAGAAAAAAATGACATGGAAAACCAAACCAAACCTAAAGAAAAAAAAAATAGCGGAAAGAAATCCTTTGGCTTTATCTTTTTCTTTTTTGGCCAACGAGTGAGGCATATCAATTTCTTTCTCCATTTTCTTTATTCATTTAACTGTACTGTTCCTGTGTGTGTGTGTGTGTGTGTGTGTGTGAAATTTAAACATTTGGTTAGCCGTTATAAAGGAACAAGAAGAGAGGGGGAAAAAAAAGAAGTTAAGAGATATAAGAAACAAAATCTAAAAACAAACAAGTAAAAACAAATCCACAACAAATATGGAATGATAAGGAAATGTCCTAAAATGAGACTATTTTTTCTCTCTTTCTTTCGTTCCTTTCGATTAAAACAAACAAACAAAATAAGCAGCATCACAGCGACAGCAAAACAAACAAACAAAAAAAAAAAAAAAAAAAAAAAAAAAAAAAAAGCGCAAGAAGTTTCGGAAACGATGCAAGGGAGGGAACCCAATGCTGCTCTACTGCTTGAGAGCGCACATTTTGATGACGTTGTCTTTCCCTCCCACAGCCAACAGCTCCCCGTCGTTGGCGGAATCCATGGCCATCACTGGCTTGGTCATCTTGACGCTGGCCACCGACTGCACACCACACCACACCACACAGTTTCAGTTTCACAAGGAGGCGTCACTGCGTTCGGGCAAATCCATATACGCTACATCAAACGTGCCGCGTGCCTATGTATGCGTATGTATGGAGGGCAGCTGTTATGTACATGTGTGTTGAAATGTATGTATGCTGTGTGTGTGTGTGTGTGTGTGTGTGTGTGTGTGTGTGTGTGTGTGTGTGTGTGTGTGTGTGTGTGTGTGTGTGCGCGTGTGTGTGTGTCCACATGTGTGTTGAAATGTATGTATGCTGTGTGTGTGTGTGTGTGTGTGTGTGTGTGTGTGTGTGTGTGTGTGTCTCCACATGTGTGTTGAAATGTATGTATGCTCTCTCTCTCTCTCTCTCTCTCTGTGTGTGTGTGTGTGTGTGTGTGTGTGTGTGTGGTTTGTCAGTCACAGTTTGGTGTGTGTACGTAACATGGATGGAATGTCTTATGTAAACAAAAAGTGTTTTGTAAAGCACCAAGAGCAGAGTTCTGGATAGTCTGCTATATAAGTATCCATTATCATCATCATTACATCTACTTGACAGATGCCTGACCAGCTGCATAACCCAACGCGCTTGTGCATGCATATCATACTTGTGTAATAATAATGGACATTTTGTTGAGCGCTTTCCTCCCTTAAAGAGAGCTCAAAGCGCTTTACAACACACACACACACACACACACACACACACACACACACACACGCAATAACTCACAAAAGAAGCAAAAAAATAATGATTGAGCGCACAATAATATAAACCAGATTCAAAGACTACGCGTATTACATTACATAATCACACACACACACACCCACACACACACACACACACACAACGAAAGAGAGTTTGTATGGTTTATAACTGAAAAAGTATGGAAGGTCTATGGATAGGCGTTTTCAAAAAGTGTGGATTTCTTTCGGCAGAAATTTTGCTACTACAGTTTTGTTGTCATGCGTTCTGTTTCAGTGCGCCAACAACATGCTGCACACGGGACCTTGGTTTATCGTCTCATCCGAATGACTAGACGCTCCATTTTGTTAATTTATTTAACTGCATAGTATCCCCCCCCCTCTCTCTCTGTGTGTTTTACGTATGGTGTGGCGTGGTGTGGTGTGGTGTGGCGTGGCGTGGTGTGGCGTGGCGTGGTGTGGCGTGGCGTGGCGTGGCGTGGCGTGGCGTGGTGTCTTGTGGTGTGGTGTGGTGTGGTGTGTTGTGGTGTGGCGTGGCGTGGCGTGGTGTCTTGTGGTGTGGTGTGGTGTGGTGTGTCTTGTGGTGTGGCGTGGCGTGGCGTGGTGTCTTGTGTGGCGTGATGTGGTGTGGTGTGGCGTGGCGTGGCGTGGTGTGGTGTGGCGTGGTGTGGTGTGTTGTGGTGTGGCGTGGTGTGGTGTGTTGTGGTGTGGCGTGGTGTGGTGTGTTGTGGTGTGGCGTGGTGTGGTGTGTTGTGGTGTGGCGTGGCGTGGTGTGGCGTTGTGTCTTGTGGTGTGGTGTGGTGTAGTGTGGCGTGGTGTGGCGTGGCGTGGTGTGGCGTGGCGTGGCGTGGCGTGGCGTGGCGTGGCGTGGCGTGTTGTGCTGTGTTGTGTCTTGTGGTGTGGCGTGGCGTGGCGTGGTGTCTTGTGTGGCGTGGTGTGGTGTGGTGTGGTGTGGTGTGTGGTGTGGTGTGGTGTGGTGTATGGTGTGTGGTGTGGCGTGGCGTGGTGTCTTGTGGTGTGGCGTAGTGTGGTGTTGTGTGGTGTATGGTGTGGTGTGGTGTGGCGTGGCGTGGTGTGGTGTTGTGTGGTGTATGGTGTCGTGTGGTGTGGCGTGGCGTGGTGTCTTGTGGTGTG
>NC_134876.1:5480630-5498130 GCF_041734735.1 Babylonia areolata | reverse complement strand
TCCACAGACATGAAAGAGGCGGACAGAAAACACACACACACACACACACACGTCCCTCCTGCCACCTCCTCCACTCACACATGACCCAAACCCACCCAACCAGTCACGACACCCATGCACCCCTCACACCCCCACCTCCCACCTCCACCCCCCACTCCACCTCCTCCCACACCCACCCCAACAATCCCCCCACCCCCTCCCATTCCCCCACCCCCTCTAACCCCAAACACCGCCCCCACCACTTCCTCCCCCTTTTACACCCCCACCTCCAACACCCATCCCAACAAATCAAAACCACCACCAAATAATTGACGATAAAATGAAGAATGACTGCTGAGTCTATAAAACAAACAAGCAAGCAAGCAAACAAACAAACAAAAAAAAACCCAAACACACCACCAAATGGACAATGTTTATAAAAGCTCTGGGTTATGAAAATAAGAGTCAGTTTTGATAAGACCGAAAAAAAATCCGAAAAAAAACAGAAAAAAGGGGGAAAAAGGAAAGAAAAAAAAAAGAAAAAAAGAAAAGTGTCCAGCAATTAACACAACAGGTCTGTCTTCAAGGACTGTGTCAGCTGGAAATGACTGGAGGCAAAAAAAAAAAAAAAAAAAAAAAGAAAAAGAAAAAAAAGAGCTTAATCAAAAGAAAATAACTGACCTTCGATGACGGCCTTCTTGTCCCCCTCCCCGCTGTCCGTGTTGATGACGTAGATGTGGCCCTCGGCCGTGGCGACGTACAGCAAGTTGGGCACCTTGGGGTGGAAGCGGAGACACATCACCGGGTAGCCCCCGTGACGATGGTCCCTCAACTCCCGGACTTTCTCCCCACTGCGAGGATTGTACAGCTGGAGGTGGGGGGAGGATCAGAAAGTACAATGATAAAATGAAGAATGGCTGCTGAGTCTATAAAAACGCCCAGATGGAGAAGGTTTATAAAAATGTAAAATAAGACTCACTTTTGATAAATGGTGTCTAACGTTTCAGGGACTGTGAGTTGGAAATCTGTCTTCATGGACTGTGAGTTGAGTTGGAAATCTGTCTTCATGGACTGTGAGATGAGTTGGAAATCTGTCTTCATGGACTGTGAGATGAGTTGGAAATCTGTCTTCATGGACAGTGAGTTGGAAATCTGTCTTCATGGACTGTGAGTTGGAAATCTGTCTTCATGGACAGTGAGTTGGAAATCTGTCTTCATGGACTGTGAGTTGGAAATGTGTCTTCATGGACTGTGAGATGAGTTGGAAATCTGTCTTCATGGACAGTGAGTTGGAAATCTGTCTTCATGGACTGTGAGTTGGAAATCTGTCTTCATGGACTGTGAGTTGGAAATCTGTCTTCATGGACTGTGGGTTGGAAATCTGTCTTCATGGACTGTGAGTTGGAAATCTGTCTTCATGGACAGTGAGTTGGAAATCTGTCTTCATGGACTGTGAGATGAGTTGGAAATCTGTCTTCATGGACTGTGTGAGTTGGAAATCTGTCTTCATGGACAGTGAGTTGGAAATCTGTCTTCATGAAATCTGTCTTCATGGACAGTGAGTTGGAAATCTGTCTTCATGGACTGTGTGAGTTGGAAATGTGTCTTCATGGACAGTGAGTTGGAAATGTGTCTTCATGGACTGTGAGATGAGTTGGAAATCTGTCTTCATGGACAGTGAGTTGGAAATGTGTCTTCATGGACAGTGAGTTGGAAATCTGTCTTCATGGACAGTGAGTTGGAAATCTGTCTTCATGGACTGTGAGATGAGTTGGAAATCTGTCTTCATGGACAGTGAGTTGGAAATCTGTCTTCATGGACAGTGAGTTGGAAATCTGTCTTCATGGACAGTGAGTTGGAAATCTGTCTTCATGGACTGTGAGTTGGAAATCTGTCTTCATGGACAGTGAGTTGGAAATGTGTCTTCATGGACTGTGTGAGTTGGAAATGTGTCTTCATGGACTGTGTGAGTTGGAAATCTGTCTTCAGGGACTGTGTGAGTTGGAAATGTGTCTTCAGGGACTGTGAGTTGGAAATCTGTCTTCATGGACTGTGAGTTGGAAATGTGTCTTCATGGACTGTGTGAGTTGGAAATCTGTCTTCAGGGACTGTGTGAGTTGGAAATCTGTCTTCAGGGACTGTGAGTTGGAAATGTGTCTTCAGGGACTGTGTGAGTTGGAAATGTGTCTTCAGGGACTGTGTGAGTTGGAAATGTGTCTTCAGGGACTGTGAGTTGGAAATGTGTCTTCAGGGACTGTGTGAGTTGGAAATGTGTCTTCCGGGACTGTGTGAGTTGGAAATGTGTCTTCCGGGACTGTGAGTTGGAAATGTGTCTTCAGGGACTGAGTGAGCTGGAAATGTGTCTTCCGGGACTGTGAGTTGGAAATGTGTCTTCAGGGACTGAGTGAGTTGGAAATGTGTCTTCCGGGACTGTGAGTTGGAAATGTGTCTTCAGGGACTGAGTGAGTTGGAAATGTGTCTTCAGGGACTGAGTGGGTTGGAAATGTGTCTTCAGGGACTGAGTGAGTTGGAAATGTGTCTTCAGGGACTGAGTGAGTTGGAAATGTGTCCAGGGACTGTGTGAGTTGGAAATGTGTCTTCAGGGACTGAGTGAGTTGGAAATGTGTCCAGGGACTGTGTGAGTTGGAAATGTGTCCAGGGACTGTGTGAGTTGGAAAACTAACACACACAGTCCCTGAAGACAGGTCTATGGTCTGAAACGTTTGACACCTTTTAATAACTTTCTCCATTTGGAACAGAAAGTATTATATCGTATTGTTCTTTTTTTTTTGTTGTCACAAGAGATTTCTGTGTGTGAAATTAGGGCTGCTCTCCCTAGGGAGAGCGCGTCGCTACACTGACAGCGCCACCCATTTTTGATGTTGTATTTTTTCCTGCATGGAGTTTTTAATTTGTTTTCCTATCGAAGTGGATTTTTCTACAGAATTTTGCAAAGGACAACCCTTTTGTTGCTGTGGGTTCTTTTACGCACGCTACGTGCATGCTGCACACGGGACCTCGGTTTATCGTCTCATCCGAATGACTAGCCTCCAGACTACCACTCAAGGTCCAGCGGTGGAGGAGAAAATACAGTCTGATTCGAACCAGCGCGCTCAGATTCTCTTGCTTCCTATGCGGACGGGTTACCTCTAGACCATCACTCCACATGTATGTATGATAGTCAGTCGTGTTCGACTATGACCATCAGAACAGCAGAGGAGGTAACTGCTGTCCCGACTATCTTGGCTAGAATTCGATCACAGTGGAGAATGTCTTGCCCCAGTTACATCCCCACTCTCTCGGCCAAGAGGGTTTTTAGGACAGTCAGCGCTGGGGCTGGTTCCCAAAAGGCCAAATAGCCCCCAAGGTTGCATGCAGCTCTAGGAGCCGGGCGCAATTTTGCCTCCAAGTTTGAGAGTCGTAGTCCTTCACAAAAGAATAAGCCGTAAATGACTTCCCATTGCAATAGGGAAACCACTGATACTACAGAAAAGAACGTAGGGATTGATGCGGGACAACGTAGTGGAGTGATGGCCTACAGGTAACGCGTCCGCATAGGAAGCGAGAGAATCTGAGCGCGTTGGTTCGAATTACGGATCAGCCGCCGATATTTTCTTCCCCCATCCACTACACCTTGAGTGGTGGTCTGGACGCTAATTATTCGGATGAGATGATAAACCTATGTCCCATGTGCAGCATGCACTTAGCGCACGTAAAAGAACCCACGGCAACAAAAGGGTTGTTCCTGGCAAAATTCTGTCGAAAAATACATTTCGATAGGAAAAACAAATCAAACTGCACACAGTAAAAAATACAAAAGAGTGGGTGGCGCTGTAGTGTAGCGACGCGCTCTCCCTGGGGAGAGCAGCCCGAATTTGACACAGAGAAATATGTTGTGATAAAAAGAAATACAAATACACAGGGCGATAGGATCTACCCCCACACCCTTCCCCACTGCAGTGGTTGTACAGCTGGTGGGAGGAACGGAAAGCAGAGACGGTGCGGAATAATGAAGGTTCTACCCAATGATGGGCGCCACCACAGAATCATGGTTTGAGTGTGCGTGTTAGCTATCTGGGCATCAGTTCGTGTCCAGCTCGTCTGGGCGTCGGTCGCTTATATCACATCACAGCCGCGTCACTCGGCTGATGCGAGTATTTGTTTGCGTAACTGATTTCAGTAATGTCTTAATTTTCTCTTGTTCTCATCAGAGGATCTACCTCCCATCAGCTACGGATTGGTGAGGACAAACTGTCAGCTGCTGCAGCAGAAAAGCGAGCTCGCAGAAAGGGGACGGCAGCCAACAGACCAGCATCAGCTTACACATGTGACCGTTGCGACAGAGACTCACTCTCTCGCATCAATCTCTACAGTCACAGGCGACGCTGCTTGGTCCAAGCAGACAGCCCAATTAGACATTAGGTCGGATATACTCTATCCATGGTCAGCCATGACCGAATGAGGCCTACTGCTACTACTACTATATTACCGCTATTGAGAACCACACACACACACACAGACACAGACACAGACACACACACACATAAATATATATATAAATCATGCTCAATAGCGATTTCATGCGCATTACAGTAATGATCAACAGTCCAACGTCTTAATCATTATGCCACCTTCCTCATTAAAACCACCACCACCACCACCACCAATACCACCAAACCAATAAAACCACCACCACCACCACCACCAACAACAAAACCAACACCACCAAACCAACACCACCACCACCACCACCACCAACAAAACCAACACCACCAAACCAACACCACCACAACCAACAACACCAACGACTACTATGACCAACTCACGATGACGCCCCCACCGCTGAAGCCAGCAGCGAGAAGGGAACCGTCGAAGTTGTACTGCAGGGAGTAGACCCCATCGAAGTGGGAATCGAACTTCACCGTCTTCAGTTCCTCCAACCCATGCGTCTCGCCGATGGCCCCTGGGGGTTACACACATGGACAGGAAGATAGATAGATAGATAGATATACAGGCAAAAAATAACACCCCTGGGGGTTACACATGTACAGACAGATAGATAGATCGATAGGCAGATAGATAGATAGACAGGCTGACAAAAAAATTATAAATTGATAGATAGACTGACAAAAAATATTTATAGATAGATAGATAGGTAGATAGGTTGACAAAAAATCTATAGATAGATAGGTAGATAGGTTGACAAAATTCTATTTCCGAGGATAGTACATTAAGGACTGGTGTGCTTTTTAAATTCGGTTAAGTTTTTTTTATTTATTGTTAATCCAAACTCCGTTCTAAACAGGGTATACTCCTCACAATACTAAATGATAAAGGAATAAGCACGCACGCACGCACGCACACACACGAACACACATAAACACACGCACTCACGTATGCACGCACGCACACGCACACACACACACACACATTACAAAGAAACCAATGGGGTCAATCAAACCTACACATACACAGCTTGCACAAAACGGAGTATGGCTACCTACATGGCGGGGTAAATAAACAAAACAGTCATATACGTCAGATGTTACATGTCTGTCTGAATGTGTATGTGTGCATGTCTGAAATCTGATTGATTGACACAGGAAACAAGTGACGTGCGACCGATAGCAACCGTCAGTTGGCTCTACCCTGGTAGGCAGGCAGCCTATTGCGTGAGGATGACCCCGAGTTTGTAAAGCGCTATGAAGCTTGGTCTCCGACCGAGGATATTTGTATTTCTCTCTCTTTTTTTTTTTGCCACAACAGATTTCTCTGTGTGAGACTCGGGCTGCTCTCCCCAGGGAGAGCTCGTCGCTACATTGCGAGCCCCACCCATTAAAAAAAAAATCCTGCGTGCAGTTTTATTTGTTTTTCCTATCAAAGTGGATTTTTCTACAGAATTTTGCCAGGGACAACCATTTTGTTGCCGTGGGTTCTTTTACGTGCGCTAAGTGTATGTTGCACACGGGACCTCGGTTTATCGTCTCATCCGAATGACTAGCGTCCAGACAACCACTCAAGGTCTAGTGGAGGGGGGAGAAAATATCGGCGGCTGAGCTGTGATTCGAACCAGCGCGATCAGATTCTCTCGCTTCCTAGGCGGACGCATTACCTATAGGCCATCACCCCACGCTGTATTAGTATCCATATCAAATCAAATCAAATCAAACCTTACCTCCCTTGATTCCCATATTGGTTTTCAGCTCCTGCTCCAGCACCCTCCGAGCCATGCTGCTGCACGGGGATTCCAGGCACAGACTTCGACAGTTATCAACAGCCGCTTGAGACTCCGATATCTATCTGCAAAAGTCAGAGCAGAAAAAAGATAAAAGAATGGTACAGTGAATAAGTCAAAGATACAAATATTTGACGGGGCGCGTGCGCCCAGCTTACACATGTGACATGTGTGTGTGTGTGTGTGTGTGTGTGTGTGTGTGTGTGTGTGTGTGTGTGTTGTGTTGGGCGTGTGTGTTTCTGATGTGTGTGTGTGTGTGTGTGTGTGTGTGTGTGTGTGTGTGTGTGTGTGTGTAGAGGCAGGAAAAGAAGTGATGATTTAGAAAACTGAACTGTGGAATCACCAACCACAACAAAGTCAGGAAAAGAAGTAGATGTGGACATTCTTGCAGAGGAAATAATCATAGCTTCAGTTTTATCATCATTCAACTTTAGTTTGTTGAATGTCATCCAGGATTTAACATCGAGAATACAATCCTGCATTGAAAGAATCAGACTATGTACTTGATTTTGTTCTGCAGATTTTTGTAACTGAGTATCATCAGCAAAAGAATGGTGAAGAACAGAATGGCCAGAAATGACATCAGAAAGAGGAGCAGTGTACAGAACGAACAGAACGGGGCCCAGGACAGAGCCTTGTGGCACACCATAGGAGATCAGGGCTGGATCAGACTTAAAGTTACTAACAGAGACAATCTGGAAGCGGTTGGATAGGTATGAAGAAAACCAACTCAGAACTGTTGAGTGAATCCCAAAAACATGTTCAAGACTGGAAAGGAGTATGCTGTGGTCTATTGTGTCAAACGCAGCCGACAGATCGAGCAAAGTTAACACAGATAGTTTACCGTCATCAACAAATAGTAACAGCTCATTAACTACTTTCAACAAAGCAGTTTCAATGCTATGGGCAGACCTATATGCTGACTGAAAAGAAGAGAACAGGTTGTTTAATGCTAAATGGTCTGAAAGTTGGGAGAGAACAATTTTTTCAATAATTTTGGACACAAAAGCAAGGTTGGATACAGGGCGAAAACTTTTGAGATTGTGATCCAGAGAGGCTTTCTTTAGCAGTGGCTTAACAAGTGCAGTTTTGTATACATCTGGGAAGACACCAGAAATTAAAGAATCATTTATAATTTTTGTAAGTGCAGGCAAAACAACATCCAAACACTCATACAGTAGTGGTGTGGGAAGGGGGTCCAGGTCACATGTTTTTGGAGCAGACTTTTTCAACACACTCAGTACATGTCTCTGAAACCGGTGTGAAAGCAACAAAAGGAACACAGCGTGTCCCCCCTGTTAACAGATGAACCGTCAGTGCACGGAGAGGCTGACGGTGCAGGAGGCTGCCTCCTTGCTGGAGACCAGCTCTCATCCTCATAATCTCTCTCTCTCTCTCTCTCTCTCTCTCTCTCTATATATATATATATATAGAGAGAGAGAGAGAGAGAAACAAACGGAAAGGAGAGAGACAGAGACAAATATGAATAAAAGAGAGACAGACTAGGTCTACTGAGGGATCGAGAGAGAGAGAGAGGGGAGAGAGAGAGAGAGAGAGAGAGAGAGAGAGAGAGACAGACAGACAGACAGACAGACAGACAGAGACAGACATTATGCAGACGTGCACACAGACAGACTCAGAGAGAATTAACCTGCATTGCAACATGCTACATACATAATATAAACTCGTCAGTGGGGAATTACACACCAAAGCCGACACGCGATGGACATCAGCTGAATCCTCTTTCTCTCTCTCTCTGAGTCTGTAATCTACGCTGGTAATTCAACTAATACCCGCTGTATGACTGTGAATACACCCTTCAGAGAGAGGCAATGGCTTAACGTGAATACAATATTCGCATTCACGTTCGCGCTTGCGTTCACCCTCTATCCCCTCCCCCTCTTGCACTCCTCTCTCTCTTTCCACCCCACATCCATTCTACCCTATTCTTCCACCCTCTCTCTCTCTTTCCACTCTCCATCTCTCTGTCTCCCCCTCTCACTCTCCTCTCTCTCTCTTTCCACCCCACATCCATTCTACCCTATTCTTCCACCCTCTCTCTCTTTCCACTCTCCATCTCTCTGTCTCCCCCTCTCACTCTCCTCTCTCTTTCCACCCCACATCCATTCTACCCTATTCTTCCACCCTCTCTCTCTTTCCACTCTCCATCTCTCTGTCTCCCCCTCTCTCTCTCTTTCCACCCCACATTCGTTATACGTTCTTTCTCCAGCCCTTCTCCCTCTCTCTCTCCTGCACCCCCTGCCCCTCTCCTCTCCCACCTCCCAATTTCTCTCTCTCTCTCTCCCTCTCTCTCCAACCTCCCGATCTCTCTCTCCCTCTCTCTCCAACCTCCCGATCTCTCTCTCCCTCTCTCCCACCTCCCAATCTCTCTCTCCCTCTCTCCCACCTCCCAATCTCTCTCTCTCTCCCCTCTCTCTCCAACCTCCCGATCTCTCTCTCCCTCTCTCCCACCTCCCAATCTCTCTCTCTCTCCCCTCTCTCTCCAACCTCCCGATCTCTCTCTCCCTCTCTCCCACCTCCCGATCTCTCTCTCTCTCCCCTCTCTCTCCAACCTCCCGATCTCTCTCTCCCTCTCTCCCACCTCCCGATCTCTCTCTCCCTCTCTCCCACCTCCCAATCTCTCTCTCTCCCCCCTCTCTCTCCAACCTCCCGATCTCTCTCTCCCTCTCTCCCACCTCCCGATCTCTCTCTCCCTCTCTCCCACCTCCCAATCTCTCTCTCTCCCCCTCTCTCTCCTCACAACATTCACTCTGCCTTCTTTCTCTAACCCATCTCCACCACCCCAACCCCCTTTGCGTCTTGTTTCTTTCTCTCTCTCTCCTGCTCCCACTATTTTTCCCCTCTCTCCCGAACAAATGCCGAGGCTATAGACCCACAGCCACTCCCCCCTCCTCTCCCCCCCCGCCCCCCCCCCCCCCCCCCCCCCCCCCACACACACACAAAGCACACGCCACTGATGGCCGCTGGAGGAGATTTTGTGCAAAGCGATAGTGATCACCATCATCATCAGTTCATAAGGGAGGTCGGCTTGTTTTGTTGTTCGGCTTAGTTGCTATGGGAACAAACAGACAAAAGAGCCCGTGGTTTATTACGATTGCGTGCGGATTTGCTGCCATGCACAAGTGGATTTTTTTCTTCTCTTCTGTCCACCTGTCCATGCTACAGCGTGGAGTGTGTGTGTGTGTGAGGCTTAGCTTGTCTTTATGTATTGACGTATGTAAACAGTTCTCTCTCTCTCTCTCTGTTTACCTTATACTTACTAGGTATAAAAAGACGATACAGGCCACCATGATGTTAGGGTTAAGTTCTTGAAATATTTATACACTGAGCAAAGTCAATCATTTTTATTGCGTATGATACCATTTATGTTACTTTACACCCTCCGTGCCACAACTGTTGCCATGACTACTATACTGCCTCTGCTGCTGCTGCTGCTGCTACAAACACTTTCCCCACTATCACAGTATCCATGCAACGCTTCTCCAGTCAACCACGCATCCTTGGCACCAAATCTGCCGGGGGGACAGACAACCTTGCAGTCATCGAAGCCATTTTCGTTATCACCAGACGGCATCAGCAAAATAAATAGGCCTGTGACGTAGCCACCCACAGCACGCGCTCTTGACCTAGATTTTTCGTTGTCGAGCGAGGACTGAGAACGACTTGTGCCGGACAGTTGTCCAGAACAACTTGACCTTAAGGGCTTATTGCCGATAGGTCGTTAACTCACTCTGTACGGCCAGTCCTCTCTTCTCCTCTACACAGACCCCTCGGATGTCCAGTGGGTGTCTGAATGACCCAACCTTTAGCTTCCGTCGTCAGAATTGTGGTATTCTTTGTCAACATTCACGTCTTCAATATAAGAGCCTTCCGCTTGCAATATTTTGATGGTGGTAATTGGGGTGAAACGCTGTTGACGTCGTCTCTTTCGCCGTTCGTATGGAGAGAGTTAAACTCGACTCTACCAGAGGACTGAGACCCAGAAAGGGATGACGTAGTCATCCTGAGCACGCGCTCTCCACCCAAAAAGAAACACACACACACACACGCACACACTTACAAAGAAGAAAAAGGATTCTGGCCACATGCTTGGGAAGCATAAGTCAACACTGACACCTGCTCATGGTAAAGTCCAGTTCTAGCACCCTGAATTATTGCACCCATGGTTTGTGGAACGAAACATAGAAAAAACAAGATGGTGGCACGTTAATTAAGTGACTGAATCTGTATCAAAACTGAGAAAAATAACGTACAAATTATGAGTAGAAATTCACCGAAAATGGGTTACGACATCTGCTAATGGTAATATCGTTTCATGCTCAAAATCGCCGGTAAAACTGGTGCAATAATATAGGATGCTAAAATTGGACTTGACCCCTGCTCATGGTAACGGGTGGTGGTCAGCCTGGCTGGCTCGGCCGCAGGAAAATAATCGAGTGTTTGCCATGGCAGCGACATCCTGTTTTTCTTCTTCTTCATGTCACTGCTGGTTTTGTGAAACAGTCAGGTGCGCTTGCTTTTTTATTGTTATTTTTTTAAAATGAGTGAATGGTTGGTGCGACTTTCCGGAAAGAAAATGGAAGAGAAAGCCATATTCAAGGAGGAATATTGGATCATGTGATAAATCCACTTCCATAGGAAAACAAATGAAATTGCAGGCAAAAACATAAACAAAATGGGTGGCGGTCTCACAGTAGTGACACGCTCTCGATCCCTGGTGAGAGCAGGCCGAATTTCACACAGAATATTCTGTTGGGACGAACGGAGAATTACAATACATTACTATGGTGATGGTGATCGTTATCATAACCATATCATCACTACTACTACTACTGCTACTACTACCACCACCACCACCAACAACAACAACCGCCACCACCACCACTACTACTACAAACTACAACTGCTTCTACTGAGGATGACGTATTCATCCTAATCATTCGCTCTTGACCCAGATACATTTTCGTCTAAGGCTGTACCCAAATTTTCTGCTACAGGCTTGTCACCACGTCAGAAGCATCGTCAACACTGACACCTGATTACTGGTGATGGGTGGTCGGGTAGGTTCCCTCAGCGGGGGAAAAATCGATGTTTTGCCATGGTGGTGATATCCTGTTTCTTATCTGGTTTCACGTCACTGTTGGTCTTGATTGATTTGTTTCGTGTGCTAGCATTTTTCTTCTTCTTTGATTGAGTGGGAGGTAGGTGTGAATGTCCAGAAAGAAGAGTAAAAATCGTTAAATCCAAGGAAGAAGAATCAGAATGAGAATACCTTTATTATCTCAGCAGAGAAATTAAGATTTGATCGTGAGATCATGGTGATGGTGTTGATTATAATAACCATATCTTTACAACCAATACCACCACCACCACCAAATACTACTACTTCTACCACCACAACTACTAGGGTTGACGTATTAATCCTAAGCAAGTGCTCTTGACCCAGATACATCTTCATCCAGGGCTGTTTCCAAACGTTCTGCCACACACTTGTCACCACGTGGGAAGCATCAACACTGACACATGATTACAAGTGATGGGTGGTCGGGTTGGTTACCCCACCGGGGAGAAAATCGATTTTTTGTCACGGTGGTGACATCCTGTTTTTCTTTTCTTATCTGATTTCACGTCACTGCTGGCTTTGGTTATTGTTTCAGGCCCTTTCATTTTTCTTTCTTTCTTTTTGAATGAGTGGGAGGTAGGTATGTCCAGAAAGAGAAGTAAAATATCGATCAATCCAAGGAAGAAGACTTGATCGTGAGGTCCTGGTGATGGTGATGATTATCATAACCATATCTTCATAACCAGTACCACCACCACCATTACTTCTACTACTACTAACACGGATGACGAATTTATCCTAAGCATGCGCTACTACTATTACTGCTACAACTACAAGGTTGGCGAATTAATCCTAAGCAAGCACTCTTGACCCAGATACAGCTTCGTCCAGGGTTGTTTCCAAACGTTCTGCCACAGACTTGTCACCACGTGGGAAGCATCGTCAACACTGACACCCGATTACGGGTGACGGGTGGTCCGGTTGGTTGCCTCGTTGGGAAGAAAGATCGATTTTTTGCCATGGGGGTAGCATCCTGTTTCTTATCTGGTTTCACATCACTGTTGGTCTTGATTGATTTGTTTCGTGTGCTAGCATTTTTCTTCTTCTTTGATTGAGTGGGAGGTAGGTGTGAATGTCCAGAAAGAAGAGTAAAAATCGTTAAATGCAAGGAAGAAGAATCAGAATGAGAATACCTTTATAATCTCAGCAGAGAAATTAAGATTTGATCGTGAGATCATGGTGATGGTGTTGATTATAATAACCATATCTTTACAACCAATACCACCACCACCACCAAATACTACTACTTCTACCACCACAACTACTAGGGTTGACGTATTAATCCTAAGCAAGTGCTCTTTACCCAGATACATCTTCATCCAGGGCTTTTTCCAAACGTTCTGCCACAGACTTGTCACCACGTGGGAAGCATCAACACTGACACATGATTACAAGTGATGGGTGGTCGGGTTGGTTACCCCACCGGGGAGAAAATCGATTTTTTGTCACGGTGGTGACATCCTGTTTTTCTTTTCTTATCTGATTTCACGTCACTGCTGGCTTTGGTTATTGTTTCAGGCCCTTTCATTTTTCTTTCTTTCTTTTTGAATGAGTGGGAGGTAGGTATGTCCAGAAAGAGAAGTAAAATATCGATCAATCCAAGGAAGAAGACTTGATCGTGAGGTCCTGGTGATGGTGATGATTATCATAACCATATCTTCATAACCAGTACCACCACCACCATTACTTCTACTACTACTAACACGGATGACGAATTTATCCTAAGCATGCGCTACTACTACTACTGCTACAACTACAAGGTTGGCGAATTAATCCTAAGCAAGCACTCTTGACCCAGATACAGCTTCGTCCAGGGTTGTTTCCAAACGTTCTGCCACAGACTTGTCACCACGTGGGAAGCATCGTCAACACTGACACCCGATTACGGGTGACGGGTGGTCCGGTTGGTTGCCTCGTTGGGAAGAAAGATCGATTTTTTGCCATGGGGGTAGCATCCTGTTTCTTATCTGGTTTCACATCACTGTTGGTCTTGATTGATTTGTTTCGTGTGCTAGCATTTTTCTTCTTCTTTGATTGAGTGGGAGGTAGGTGTGAATGTCCAGAAAGAAGAGTAAAAATCGTTAAATCCAAGGAAGAAGAATCAGAATGAGAATATCTCAGCAGAGAAATTAAGATTTGATCGTGAGATCATGGTGATAGTGTTGATTATCATAACCATATCTTTACAACCAGTACCACCACCACCGCCTACTACTACCACATCTACTTTTACCACCACAACTACTAGGGTTGATGTGTTAATCCTAAGCAAGCGCTCTTGACCCAGTTACATCTTCGTCCAGGGCTGTGCCAGAACGTTCTGCCACAGACTTGTCACCACGTGGGAAGCATTGTCAACACTGACACATGATTAAGGGTGACGGGTGGTCTGGTGGGGAGAAAATCAATTTTTTGCCATGGTGGTTACATCCTGTTTTTCTTTTCTCATCTGATTTCACGTCACTGCTGAATTTGATTCATTCAGATTTGCACGCACTTTTATTTTATATGTTTTTTGTTATTTTTTTAAATGGTGTGAATGTCCAGAAAGAATGTGAAAAATAGGACAAACCTCGAGATAGAGACCCGATCATGAGATCATAGTGATGGTTTTGATGATCCTTATCAATACCATATGGCATTACTACTAGTACTACTACGACTGCTACAACTGCTGCTGTTGCTGTCTCTGCTACTTTCTGTTTATCATATTCAAACGTTTTCTTCTCTGGAAGAATGATCAAGACAGCCAGCCAGCCAGACGGACACACACACAGACACACACACACACACACCCCAATCCCCTCTCCCCCTCCCACACAAATATCTGAATCCTCTCCACCCCCTCCACACCCACACACACAGCACACACCACCACCACCACCACCCTCTCCCCAAACACCTACCCCACCTACCTCCCCACACACCCACCCACTCACTGACAAAGGGAGCACCGCACCAGAACCCATTAGTATTGACAACAGCCAGTAATCCCCTCCAACACCGGGGGTGACAGAAGCACGCGTGCATTCCTGGTCTGTTTGACAGACTGCTTGGGGAACGGAGTGCGCCAATAGAACAGAGTTCAATACATCATTATTCAGCGGCCAGTGGTCCATTGTTTTTCTCTTACGGCAAACTGGAAGCGTCAAAAGTGTTCGATAAAGCGTTGTTCCTGTTTAATTAAACAACAACAACAACAAAGAAATCTTGATAAAACAAGGAGCTGAATAAAACTGGGCAACATCCACATTGTCCCCCTCAAGACGGAATGATTAGTGTTCACAACAAGACGTGGACGTTCTCTCTGGCAGTCAGAGGAGTGGAGGGGAAGAAGTGTGGACAAAGCATTAAACTGTGTATAACTTGTGTATTGGTAATAATCTCTACAATTTCACCCCTCAAGACGGAGTGAGCAGTGTTCACAACAAGGCGTGGACGTTCACTCCGCCAGTCAAACAGAGGAACGAAGGGGAAGAAATGTTGGTATAGCCAGAGAAAGAAGAGCAAGGTGAAAAAAAGAACCAACAACAAAAATCTAGAGGGTTAAAAAAAAAAAAAGAAGAGGAAAAAAAAGAGGAGCAGAATGAGAAGGGGGAGGAAGAGAAGAAGCAGAAGGAGAAGAAGAAGAAGAAGGAGAAGAAGAAGAAGAAACAGAAGAAGAAGAAGAAGAAGAAGCAGAAAGAGCAGAAGAAGAAGAAGAAGAAGAAGAAGCAGAAGAAGAAGAAGAAGCAGAAGCAGAAGGAGGAGAAGAAGAAGAAACAGAAGAAGAAGAAGAAACAGAAAGAGCAGAAGAAGAAGAAGCAGAAGAAGAAGGAGGAGGAGGAGGAGAAGGAGAAGAAAAAGAAGAAACAGAAGAAGAAGAAGAAGAAGCAGAAAGAGCAGCAGCAGCAGCAGAAGAAGAAGAAGAAGAAGAAAGAGGAAGAGGAGGTGGGGTAGGGGAAAGAAAAACAACAACAAAGATTTGGGAGAGAGCTTGACTGGGAACAGAATGAGAAAGAGGAGCAGAAGAATAAAGGTAACAAGGACATGGAAGAAGAGAAACGGAAAGAGATAGATAGAAGAGATAGCTAGCTCCTCGAATGCTCCATTCCCGTCGACGTGGTCAACAACACAAAATCAACCAATGAAAATTAATACAGCTGGATACAGAAAAATCAAACGACGCCTTAACAAGGATTTTAGGCCAGTCTTGGAAAGTGTAGTACACATCGTTTTGTATCGAACAGCAGTGCACAACAGTTTAACAGAACTGGGACAAATTCCAGCTTTTGGAGACAAGTACTAACACCTTGATAAAACAAGCAAACAAACACAGCAAACAACAGACATATGTTAACAATGGAAAACAAACAACTCGTAACAATTCAGTCATTGATGAGTGTCTACAGAAACTGGATTTCGAAAACCACCACCACCACCACCACCACCACTACCAACGAATACAGAAAAACCAACAACAGAAAAAGACCGACCTCTTTTCCGACCTCTTCGCTCCTGTTCAAAACACGATCTTGTCTATAAAAAGCACAGCAATTTCATGGCATCAAACCCGACTCTCAACTGCTTGCCCAACTCGCTCAAACAGTCTGGGAGACATTCCCTCGGTCAGCTTGTTGGAAAGAAATTAATGACCATGCGCACAGTGCTTGAAAACAATACGAGCCTCACGCGCGGAATAATTGCTCGTTGCTTCACCTCCCCTTTCACCGATCGACATTTGTCCTTCCGCCTTCCGCTGTCTGGATCGCCAGGAAAAAAAAGTCCGACGTGCTCTTTTTCCGTTCTTCTGAAGCAGGAAATATGATTTCATACACCAGAGCTGGTATCCATGGTCAACAAACAACAATAAACTGTGGAAAAGTGGCCCTGCTTTCAATCACTACGCTGGAACGTTTTTGTATTTTGTTTTGTGGTTTTGTGCACAATATTTGTACCACAAAGTATAAAAGAAGTCTTTCTTCAGTTGTTACCATGGATACGCTTTTTTAAAAACACAAAACACATCCCACCAAAGTATCGAACAATCCTGCTTTCAAATGTTGCCCTGGATATATATTTTTTCCCACAAAATATACCCACCAAATTATTAAAGGAGTCTGTCTTCAGTTGCCATCCTTTAACAATTTTTTTTCAAACAATAATTATGAATCCTACCAAAGTATTCAGTCACCTGCCTTCTATTGTTACCCTGGTCAGTTATTAACCCAATATACTTTTTAACCAATGCATTCACTAGGGCCGGCCCTTCAATAACTACCCCGGGCAATTTATTTTACACAGTATACTTCCTACCAAATATTTAAGGAGCCTGTTTCCAGTTGTTCCTTGGACAATTTTACATAATGATTATATACTACACACAAAAAGCTATGGGCCACCATGATGTGAGGGGTATGTTGTTAAAGAAATGAACAAAGCTTGCCAGTCATTGTAAGTATATGGTGTTGGTATCGCAAAGAATGGACAATGTTTTTTTGTTGTTGTTTTTTTGTTGTTTTTTTTTTTTGGGGGGGGGGACATACTTTTTAATTGTAAGAAGCGAATATTAATGCTTGCGTACAGAAGAAATAGGGATATTACATGAAAAATGAATTTGGTTTTGCAAACTGAGTGAAGAATAACAGAGAAGCTTTAAGGAGGGGGTGCCGGGAGGGGGTCTGTGGGGCACATCCCACCGAAATATCGAAGTAGCTTGCTTTCAATTGCTACCCTGGATATCTATCTATCTATAGATAGCTATCTATCTATAGATATCTGTCTGTCTATCTATCTATCTATCTATCTGTGTGTAGAGCATTTGACAGTAGACATCCAACCACAGTATTGAAGAAGCCTGTCTTCATTTGCTACCCTGTAGGTATAGGTATATCTTCTTTTTTTCTACCAGAATGTACATCCTTCAAAGATATTCAATCAATGCTCTGCATAATTTAAAAACAAACAAACAACAACAAAAAACAAAACAAAACAAAACAATTTTCAAAATTCCACAGCCATATCCAGGCGACGCTTAACTTTCTGTGCCTGGTATACATCCTGCCGGAGTATTACAAAAGTCCACCTTCAACGACCAGTCACCCAGGACAATATATTTCCACATAACATTCAATATCCAGCCCACAGTTTTATTGAACCACAAA
>NC_134876.1:5458130-5473130 GCF_041734735.1 Babylonia areolata | reverse complement strand
TCTTATTGTCATTACCTGCGTGTGTGTCTTTCTCTGTTTCTCTCTCTGTGACTCTCTGTGTATGTATGTGACACACACACACACACACACATATATATATATATTTATCTGTGTATGTATGTGATATATATATATATATATATATATATATATATATATATATATATATATATATAGGGGGGGGGGGAGATAGACGGGGAAAGAGAGAGTGAGTGAGAAATAGACAGACACAGAGAGAGAATGACTGAACGAATGAATGTTTTATTGCATTCAGGTCATAGGCATCATTGCATTGGGATGCTGGGAAGGAGGACGTGCTGACAATAGCATTCCATTGACATTTCTTTGAATATTAGAAATTATCCAATACTCTGAAATTTCATGTAACAACAACAACGATTTTGTACAGGGTTGGTATAAATATATACCGTCATGTCAGATATATATTCATCAGTTTACTGAAATGGATTTTCATACGATATTTACTATCACACACGTATCTAGAAATGTTATTCTTAATTGATTAGTTATCGCTTCTTGTCTGCGCTTAATAGAATGAAAAATACATTTTGCTACAGAACGAGATCGATGTTTATCTACACCGTCGACATACAAAGGGTATGCATATATAAAATGATGTTCATCCTCATTCACACCTTTACAAAATGGGCAAAACCTTGCAACCGGGTTTTCAGAGTATCTCTCATAGTTATTTGGTGGCAAGAATCCAAGTCTATCTACCTTTAAAGCAAATCTCAAAACTTATCTCTTTACAAAATACTTGTCATAACTCAAATAGTGCTGTTGTCCCAGGCCCATGGCAATGTGAGTGTGTGTGATGGGAGAGTAGAGAGAATGGGAGTGGGTAGATGGATGGTGGTGGTGTGGTTCGAAAGGGAGAATGACCCGATTTTTACCCCTTTTACCTTTTCTATCCAACATTTTATTTTACAATTCTTACAAAATCTGTGGCATGCAGATTACAATTATGTTCCTTTTTACATGTATGTATTTTAGGTGAAAATTGCTGTTATCTCAGCCGTTTAATCATGTGTGTGTCTGTGCGTGTGTGTTTGTGTGAGTGTTGGAGTGTAACAGTTGTAGTATTGATAGTATGTTACTTTGTGAGTTTTATGCATTGTGTTTTTATAATATTAATGAATCTGTTTTATGTTTCTACTACTTTTTATATGCTTTCTTGTTTCACTTTAGGTACTGGATTGTAAAGCGCTTAGAGCTTGCTTATGCTTGTGTTATAGCGTTATATAAAAATAAAATATTATTATTATTATTAAGTCTTATTTGTGTCAAAGCGACTCTGAGGCAATCAATATCCAAATGTTCCAAATAGAGTCCAGTTCTGAAACCATCTTGCATGGATGAATATAAAGCGTATCTTTCCTTATCTCTGATCAATCACTGTTTGAACTGTAATATAAATATCTGCATATCATCAACTCCTTGATTCAACCACATATAACTGAATCCAGTTAGAGAGATAAACACACACACACACACACACACACACAGATGTAGATACAATACACTCACACACCACTTCCTTATTTAGCATGTAGAGAGTGTGACACGCTTGTCGAAAGGGTTTCAAAGCCCATGTTATCTAACAGGCAAAACGTTAAACTGGCCGAACAATACATGCAGGTATCGTGTTCGTATCGATGAAAGTTCAACTGAAGTGTTTTGCGTGTGATTTATTTACACATAAACCTATAGCTCTTGCACAACAACATCGACAACGACAAGAAAAACAATATCGACAATAACAAAAATAATGTTATTCATGAAATCAGACACGAGTTGTGTGTGTGTGTGTGTGTGTGTGTGTGTGTGTGTGTGTGTGTGTGTGTGTGTGTGTGTGTGTGTGTGTGTGTGTGTGTGTGTGTGTGTGTGTGTGCGGATGAGTTTGTGTGTGTGTGTGTGTGTGTGTGTGCATGTGCGGATGTGTGTGTGATTGACGTGTGTATGCATGCACATGTGTTTTTGTGTGTATTTATGTGTGTGTTTATGTCCGTGTGTGTGTGTGTGTGTGTGTGTGTGTGTGTGTGTGTGTGTGTGCGTGCGGATGTGAGTGTGTGTGTGTGTGTCTGTGTGAACTAGCACATGTGTTTATGTGTATGAGTGTGTGTACGTGCGTGCGTGCATGAATGTATGTATGTGTACTGTATGCGCAGTGTGTGTGGCGAGATTGTGTGAATGTTCATGCGTGGCTGCCTGTAATCAGTTCATGTTTTCTGATTACATCGTGTTATCGTGAGAAAAACAACAACAACAACAAAACAACCCACTCACCTGAGAACCTGAGAGAAAATATGAATGATCCCTGATTTAATAAAGTCGCTTTCACCACCACTAAAGACACTTTTTTTTCCAAATGATTAGACACGCAATTTTCCAAGCCACAGCAGACGACAAGTACTGCGACACAAAACCGGAATCTGTCACACACTCACACACACACACACCAAGCCGGCACTAGCATTCGTCGCGTCACACTGTTGTTCAACCCCCTTCGATCTCTCACGCACACACGCACAGACACACAGACACACACACACACACACACACACACACACACACTGCCACGTTCGATTTCACCTTAAAGTGACCCAACGGAATATAAAAGAAGTCCAAACACATTGACGCTCAATGGAACTATTTTCCTTTCTTTCTTTCCGTCATTTATTTTTTTTCTTTTCCTTCAATATCGACTTCGCATTTGGCAAAAAAGGAAATGCGAGACAAACACAGCCGCAGCCAGTTGCCTGACAGCGGAATTTGCACAGTAAAAGAATGGCACACGCACACGCACACTCAAACACTGACAGTGAATAGTTCGAACAATGGCGATTGTTCCGTGAAAAAAATTATGGGTTTCTTCCCAGCTGTTAGAACCTGGAGTGAAGGGAAGGAAAAATGCCCCGACTACCCTCTGGAAAGCTCACAGTGTGACTTGTGTTTAGTGTGTGTGTGTGTGTGTGTGTGTGTGTGTGTGTTTGTGTGGCTTTGAGGCGGAGGGGTAGGGTAAGGGGTAAGGGTAAAGGTAAGGTAACGACTCGCCGCTTGAGTTGTTGTTTTTCTTGGGTGTCCGGAACTTATGTGCATGTCTCGACCCGCTCGCGTAGTTTTGCTGTCAACGTATTCAGTTTTTGTGTGTGGCATTGCCTGGCCTTATCTGCCGGTGTTACCACTTCAGATTTACCCCCGGTAGTATGGGGATGTGTGTGTGTGTGGAGGCGGGGGGTTGGGTGTGTGTGCGGGGTTGGAGGGGGGGGGGGATTAGAGGGGGACGTGTGTGTGTGTGTGTGTGTGTGTGTGTGTGTTTCTATCTATCTATCTATATCTATATATGTATATATATATATCTATAGAAAATTATATCTATCTATCTATCTATTTGTATTTGTATTTGTATTTGTATTCCTTTTTATCACAACAGATTTCTCTGTGTGAAATTCAGGCTGCTCTCCCCAGGGAGAGCGCGTCGCTACACTACAGCGCCACCCATTTTTTTGTATTTTTTCCTGCGTGCAGTTTTATTTGTTTTCCTGTCGAAGTGGATTTTTCTACAGAATTTTGCCAGGAACAACACTTTTGTTGCCGTGGGTTCTTTTACGTGCGCTAAATGCATGCTGCACACGAGACCTCGGTTTATCGTCTCATCCGAATGACTAGCGTCCAGACCACCACTCAAGGTCTAGTGGAGGGGGAGAAAATATCGGCGGCTGAGCCGTGATTCGAACCAGCGCCCTCAGATTCTCTCGCTTCCTAGGCGGGCGCGTTACCTCTAGGCCATCACTCCACTATCTATCCATCTATCTATCTATCTATCTATCTATCTATGTGCGCGTGTGTGTCTATCTATCTATCTATCTCTGTGCGCGCGCGTGTGTGTGCGTGTGTTTCTATGTCTCTGTGTCCGTGTGTGTGTGTGTTTGTTGTTGTTGTTTTTGCAGTTGTTGATGTGTGCGATCACGGTGTGTGGGTGTATTTGCGATGTGCATGCGCGGGCGTGCACATTGGCACGTGCGAGCGTGCCTGCGTACGTGTGCGTATGCAAACATGCAAAACGAATAAAGACGCTCCCTTCCCTTCTTCTCCCACCCCTACGAAAACAAACAAACATACAAACACACACAAACAAAAATAAAAAGTAAAGAGATACATTTTAATACGAATAAGAGAAATGAATAGAAAGTGTCAGACCCCATTCCCCGACCCATTCTGCTGGAAAAGAGCTGGATATTTGCCTCCTCCGCCTCCCCCTAACACCCTGCTCCTAAGCCCCTTCCCAGCCACACGCCACCCCCACCCCCACACCCCCCACCAAACCACCATGCCCAGCGTGGGGACGGTGGGAGGTGGTGGGAGGTGGGAGGGGGGGTTCCAAATTTAAGGAAAAAGGAGGGGAACCACTACCTACCAAATGTCCCAGGGTGTCTTTCTGGCGGGAGGGGGTGTGACGAAGTTCCCCCCCCCCCCCACGTCCCCCCTCCCCTATCCTCCCCCCCTCCCAGACACGGACAACAACAGTCACCACGTCACGATACGTTTCTGGCCGTTCCTGACAGCCTGCCCTGTACCTGTTGTGTCGTCTGCCCTTGACAACATGGCAAGATGGCCGTAAAGTAAAGACAGAGAGAAAAAAAGAAAGGAAGGAAGGAAGGAAGGGAAGGAAGGAAGGAAGGAAAGAAGGAAGGAAAAGAGAATTGAACAACACGACAAGGTGGAAAGACAGAGAATGAAAGAAAGAAAGGAAGGAAGGAAGGAAGGAAAAGAGAATAGAACAACACAAGGTGGAAAGAAAGAAAGAGAGAGAAAGAAAGAAAGAAAGGAAGGAAGGAAGGAAGGAAAAGAGAATTGAACAACACGACAAGGTGGAAAGACAGAGAATGAAAGAAAGGAAGGAAGGAAGGAAGGAAAAGAAAATAGAACAACACGACAAGGTGGAAAAAAAAGAAAGAGAGAGAGAGAAAGAAAGAAAGAAGGGAAGGAAGGAAGGAAGGAAGGAAGGAAGGAAGGAAGGAAGGAAGGAAGGAAGGAAAAGAGAATAGAACAACACGACAAGGTGGAAAGAAAGATAGAGAGAAAGAAAGAAAGGAAGGAAGGAAGGAAGGAAGGAAGGAAGGAAAAGAAAATAGAACAACACGACAAGGTGGAAAGAAAGATAGAGAGAAAGAAAGAAAGAAAGGAAGGAAGGAAGGAAGAAAGAAAGGAAAAGAAAATAGAACAACACGACAAGGTGGAAAAAAAAGAAAGAGAGAGAGAGAAAGAAAGAAAGAAGGGAAGGAAGGAAGGAAGAAAGGAAAACAGAATAGAATAACACAACAAGGTGGAAAGAAAGAAAGAGAGAGAAAGAAAGAAAGGAAGAGAAAATAGGAGCACACCACATGATGGTCATAAAGAAAGAAAGTAAAAAAAAAAGAAGCAAGAAACAAAGAAAGAAAGAAAAGAAGGAAGGAAAAGAAAATAGGCCGAAATAACAAGATGGCAATAAAGGAAGGAAGAGAGAAAAAGAGAGAAAGGAAAATAAAATAGTGTGTGCTGCACACGAACCTCGGTTCATCGTCTCATCCGAGAGAAGGAGAAGGTGGAAGAGGAGGAGGAGGAGGAGGAGGAGGAAGGTGATGTTTCTCTCCCACTTCGGTCTAAAGTCAGTTGACAGGCAAGTCATCAGAACGTGTAAATATTAAAGGACTATGAAAACTGGCTTGGCAACTTTTTTTCGATATTTGCTGTTAAGTGGAGTGATGGCCTAGAGGTAACGCGTCCGCCAAGGAAGCGAGAGAATCTGAGCACGCTTGTTCGAATCACGGCTCAGCCGCCGATATTTTCTCCCCCTCCACTAGACCTTGAGTGGTGGTCTGGACGCTAGTCATTCGGATGAGACGATAAACCGAGGTCTCGTGTGCAGCATGCACTTAGCGCACGTAAAAGAACCCACGGCAATAGAAGGGTTGTTCCTGGCAAAATTCTGTAGAAAAATCCACTTCGATAGGAAAAACAAATAAAAGTGCACGCAGGAAAAAATACAAAAATAGGGTGGCGCTGTAGTGTAGCGACGCGCTCTCCCTGGGGAGAGCAGCCCGAATTTCACACAGAGAAATCCGTTGTGATAAAAAGAAATACAAATACAAATGTTTTGTTTTGTCTTTGATTTGGCTTTGTTTGGGTTATGCTACTCAGCTTTGTTCTGACAGCCTCTGCCGGGGTGGGTTTCTTTCTTAAGGGGTTTCTCTCTTTTTATGGCTCTGGCTCTTTATTTATTCATGGATGTTTTGAAACGACTGTCATCATTTTCTGCCGGCCTGCTTGTTTCACTGAGCGATTGGTGAGTGTGTGTGTGTGTGTGTGTGTGTGTGTGTGTGTGTGTGTGTGTGTGTGTGTGTGTGTGCGCGCGCGCGCGTGCGTGCAAGCGCACGTGTTTGAGTGTGCGAAGCGCGTGTGAATGCGTGTATTTTTTTTTTTCCAACACACAGTTTTTGTCTCTCTGATTCTTTCTCTGTTCTGTTTATGTCTCTGTTTGCCTGTCTGTTTGTCTGTCTGTCTGTTTGTTTCCTGTCTGTTTGCCTGTCTGTCTGTCTCTCCTCCCTGTTTGTGATTGTATGTGCATTAATTTTCTACATTTGTTGTTTCATTAACATCGCTACACACACACACATACATACACACACATACACAAAATCACACACACGCGCGCAGGCACACATACACAGTGGGAGAGACAGGGAATGAGAAGCAAAGAGAGAGAGAGGGATCGAGAGATAGAGAGAGAGGGGTGAGGGAGACCAAATGCAGGGTGACAATAGCTTTCCGTCGAATCCTGTAAGAATTCCTGACAGAAGTTTTGATGGGCCATTAGTTCTGAGTCCATTACAAAGTCAACACAATATAACGTGTAATTTGCTTTCTCTATATATATAATAGGCATATTTACTTTATGTGATTTCACTTAAAACATTTCCTTAGAACATTCATGGCAGACCACTCCTTCAAGAAATCTACTTCAAAGACAACATAAAAAGGTTCCAGGATCCATAGCCTATTACGGTCACTGGGACAGTGAAGTCATTTACATTTCGTCAATGGCTTGGCATAGGACGGCGGGACCCAGTCCTCTTACTTCGCCGTTCAAACCTTCCCCAAAGTCAAGTACCAGTTCACACCTGGGTGAAGTTAGGGAACTCGGAGTAAAGTGCCTTTCTCAAGGACCCCCCCCCCCCCCCACTTGAGAACTGAAACGGGACCGAATGTTGACTACTGGTCAACATTGGTTCAGAAGACCAACGCCTAACCGAAACTGTCACGACGCTCCCTTTTAACATACTGAAATGTGTAGATCTTTCTATAATGATAATAATACTTAGCTCTGATTCTTGTGCAGAGACAAATCTAAGCGCTTTCACACTAGTCATTCACACGCATGCATAACTGAAAACCTGAAGAAACTGAAGACAAGGAAGAGGCAGGTGAGGGAGGCTATCTTGTGAAGAGGTAGGTTTTTAGGCCAGACTTGAGAGAGCTGAGTGCGGAGACCTGACGAAGAGAAAGAGGAAGTTCATTCCAACACCAAGTGGGAGACCTTAGATTGATGTCATATCACAAAACGGTCATTCACGTAAAAGCCCACTCGTGTACATACGACTGAACGTCGGAGTTGCAGCCTACAAACGAAGAAGAAGAAGAAGAAGATCATACCTCCCCCCCACCCCCCAAACTCTATGAAGCATTTGTGGTCGGCCTTTCGTTCAAAGTCTATCGCAAAGTCAACAACGTAAGACAGTGTAATTTGCTGTATGCTGTCACACATGATTGTCCAGAATGGAGAAGGCTGGTGCAAGAGTCAACATGTCGGTGCCCCAACAGTTCCCTACGGACCTAAGGGATCAAGGCAAGGCAAGGCATGTCACATATATGTATATACAGTGAGGTACTTTGGCTTTAAGTCAGATCACTTCACCAATTCCCTTCAATCATCTGAATCTGTCAAAGTCAGCTGCATAGGTGCTATTTGTATTTCTTTTTTTATCACAACAGATTTCTCTCTGTGAAATTCGGGCTGCTCTCCCCAGGGAGAGCGCGTCGCTACACTACAGCGCCACCAATTTTTTGTATTTTTTCCTGCGTGCAGTTTTATTTGTTTTTCCTATCGAAGTGGGTTTTTCTACAGAATTTTGCCAGGAATACGTGCGCTAAATGCATGCTGCACACGAGACCTCGGTTTATCGTCTCACCCGAATCAACATAATGACACGTGTAATTTGCTATATGTACTCCACACATAGACTTACAGCATACCATTTGAAAATAGATTTCCGTAGATCATTTCAAGTCGGCATTTCATCTTAAGTCTCCCACTGCAAAGTCAACTGAATAAAATGTGTATTTCGTTCTACATTGTTACATAAAGCGGGAGACAGAAGTATCAGCTTTATGATATATCAATTTTAGAAAGAAAAAAAAGATTTCCCCAAAGCATTAGAAATAACAGATAACAATTGCTCCTTTCAAAAGGATCGAAAGATTCAGTCAGCTAAAGGAAAAAAATCCCCCAAACATTACAAATAATTTGCCCTGTGGGTTGGGCACTGATAGAATAGACCCACTGCCCTGCCATGCATGTCGTAAGAGGCGACTAAGGCAGGACCACCTCGCCCGGAGGATAAAGGGGTTTGCGTAGGGTTAACTACCCTGCCTGTAAAAAAGACCAGTTACAGAAGCATCGACGACAACTAACCAAAACATTCATCTGGGCAAGGAACGGTCTCCATCCCGGAGACTTATGACGCGGTGCAGTGAAAGCCGAAAGGAAGCTGCAAGGCTGACTCCCCTTCTGACATCCAGGACAACAACGCGAGTAGCCACATGGAACATCAGGACGATGTATGAAGCAGGAAGAACCATCCAAGTAGCGAGAGAGATGAAAAACTACAAGATCGGAGTGCTAGGATTGAGTGAGACAAGGTGGCTACAGTCAGGACAGATGAGACTTTCATCTGGAGAGCAACTGCTGTATTCAGGACACACAGAGGATGGAGCCCCCCACACTGAGGGTGTGGCCCTGATGCTGGCACCGGAGGCACAGGAGGCACTCATCGGCTGGGAACCTGTCAACTCCCGCATCATCACAGCCAAGTTTACCACCAAGAAGAATGACATCAGGCTGAACATCATCCAGTGCTATGCTCCCACCAATGATGCGGAAGAAGAGAGAAGAAAGATGACTTCTACCAACAACTACAGACAGTGATAGACAGAAGAGCAGCCAAAGACATAACCCTACTGATGGGAGATTTCAACGCCAAGATTGGAAGGGACAACACCGGCTACGAGGACACCATGGGGACACACGGACTGGGACAGATGAATGAAAATGGTGAGCGCTTTGCAGACCTGTGCACCCTGAACCAGCTGGTGATAGGAGGAAGTATCTTCCCACACAAGCGCATCCACAAGGCCACATGGAGATCCCCGAATCACGTCACGGAGAACCAGATCGACCACATCTGCATTAGCCCAAGTTCAGGAGATCATGGCAGGATGTACGAGTGATGAGAGGAGCTGATGTGTCATCAGACCACCACCTTCTTACGACGACAGTGAGACTTCGCCTCAAGAGATTCACCAACGCCAACAACACACGGACAAGGTACAATGTTGGACTGCTCAGAAACAAGGACACACAAGCAGCATTCCAGATCAGCCTTTCCAACAGGTTCCAGCCACTACAGGAGCTGATAGAAGACGGTGAGATGGACATCGAGACACAGTGGGAACACAGCAAGAAGCTCTGGCACGACACATGTGAAGAGGTCCTTGGCAAGAAGAAAACTCAACACAAGGAATGGATCTCTGCCAACACCATCCACAAGCTGGAAACAAGGAAAGATAAGAAACCTTAGCTGAACACGAGCAGAACAAGAGCAACTAAGGCAAAGGCACAGGAAGAGTACACAGCAGCGGACAGCGATGTAAAGAGGAGCATCAAGAAGTACAAGAGGGACTACATTGACGACCTGGCCAGTCAAGCAGAGGCAGCAGCCGGACAGGAGAACCTGAAGGACCTGTACCTGGTGACCAAGAAGTTGACGGGCAAGTTCCAGCAGACCGAAAGCCAGTGAAGGATAAGAACGGGAACCCACTGACAACCGAGGAACAGCTGAAACGATGGGCAGAACACTTCAGGGAGCTGCTGAACCGTCCCGCCCCTGACGCACCACCAGACATTCCACCCGTAGAGACAACTGCCCATCAGCTGCAACAAACCTTCAAAGGTAGAGATCAAGAAGGCCATCATGACTCTGAGAAATGGGAAGGCTGCAGGGCCGGACGAGATACCAGCAGAAGCCATCAAAAACAGACACTGAAACAGCTGTCAACATGCTATACAGCCTCTTCAGCAAGATCTGGGAGAAGGAGGAGGTACCGGCCCAAGGAATCATCATGAAGCTGCCGAAGAAAGGAGACCTCAGGGACTGCAGCAACTACCGAGGGATCATGCTCCTATCAACGCCAGGCAAGGTTCTCAACAGGGTTCTACTGGAAAGGATGAAAGAGGCCGTCGACCCCAAGCTCCGAGACCAGCAGGCAGGCTTCCGGCAGAACAAATCCTGTGCCGACCAGATCGCCAACCTGCGCATCATCGTGGAGCAGTCGCTGGAGTGGAACTCCCCTCTCTACATCAACTTCATAGATTATGAGAAGGCCTTCGACAGTGTGGACAGAGAGACCCTGTGGAAGCTGCTGAGGCACTACGCAGTCCCAGAGAAGATCATCTCCCTCATCCGTTGCACCTACCAGGACATGAGCTGCAGGATTGCCCACGCAGGCCAGCTGTCCGAAAGTTTCGAGGTGAAGACCGGAGTTCGTCAAGGGTGCCTGCTGTCACCGTTCCTCTTCCTCTTGGTCATCGACTGGATCATGAAGACCACTACAACAGGCAGGAACAACGGTATACAGTGGACACTCTGGACACAGCTTGACGATCTCGACCTCGCAGACGACCTGGCGCTCCTGTCACACAACCACAGCCAGATGCAGGACAAGACTACTCGCCTGGAGACCACGTCAGCCAGCACAGGGCTCAAGATCAACAAGAAGAAGACCGAGCTGATGAAGATCAACCGCTGCCAACACTCCAGTCACATTCGGTGGAGAGCCCATCAGGGAGGTGGAGTCTTTCGTCTTCTTGGGAAGCGTGGTTGACCGACAGGGAGGCACGGACCGAGACGTCACAGCCAGAATCGGCAAGGCAAGAACAGCTTTCATCATGCTCAAGAACATCTGGGCATCTGGAGCAATCAGTATGAAAACCAAACTCCGCATCTTCAACTCCAATGTGAAGTCAATTCTGCTCTACGGATGCGAGACATGGTGGACAACTCAGGCGATGCAGCAGAAGATTCAGACATTCTTCAACACCTGTTTGAGGCGCATCTACAAGATCCGATGGCAGGAGAAGATCCGAAACGAAGATCTGTGGGAGCGAGCGGGACAGGTTGAGTGAGAGGGGGTGCAGGAGGGATAAGAGTGGGAGTAGGAGCATGGGTAGGGGTGGGGGGGGGGGGGGGGGTGTGGGGGGGAGTGAAGCAGAGTCTGCAAGAAAGGGAAGACTTGTAGGACAGGGGTCTTTACGAAGTGTGTGAGAGAAAACGTGAAGAGGCCATTGTACCTGCAGGGGGAGGTAGCGTAATGTATTATTTCAAGGTTCTCGGAAAGACTGGGTGGTGCTTTTCTTGGCTGTAATGGCATAGGCTATTAGTGGGGTAGTTGTATATTTCGCCACAGACTTAATCTCTCTCTGTGTGTGTCTCTGTCTCTCTCTGTCTGTGTCTGTCTCTCTCTGTGTCTCTTTCCCCCTCTCTCCCTCCATCTACCCTTCTCTCTGTCTGTGTCTGTCTGTCTCCCCCCCCCCCCTTTTTTTCTCTCTTTCTGTTGGTCATTGTTTGTTTCTGTCTCTGTCCTACTGTATATTCCTCTGTCTGCCTGTCCGTCTGACTACATGTCTACGTGTTCGTCTCTGTTTAACTCCATCCACACACGCGCGTATGCACATTTACAAGCAAGCTGGCGGGCGCAACACACACACACACACACACACACACACACACACACACACACACACACACACACACACACACACACACACACACACTACTTACAGAGGGGATTGCATTCGAATTGCTTCGCGCTTCTTGGATCGATGTATGCATACTGACAATTTCAGCAAACGGGGGTAAGGTTTTTCCAAAAAGTTATCGGATTCTGTTCATGTGCAAGAGTGACACTGAAATAAACCCAACAGACCGGTGACATAGATCTTGATCACATTTCTGAAGAGAAACCCCCACTAAGATAAATGAAATAAAAGCATGTACAAGATGCATAGCCATGACAGCAACAAAACAATCGGGCGCAATAGCCGAGTGGTTATAGCGTTGGACTTTCAATCTGAGGGTCCCGGGTTCGAATCTCGGTGGCGCCTGGTGGGTAAAGAATGGAGATTTTTACGATCTCCCAGGTCAACATATGTGCAGACCTGCCAGTGCCTGAACCCCCTTCGTGTGTATACGCACGCAGAAGATCAAATACGTACGTTAAAGATCCTGTAATCCATGTCAGCGTTCGGTGGGTTATGGAAACAAGAACATACCCAGCATGCACACCCCCCGAAAACGGAGTATGGCTGTCTACATGGTGGGGTAAATAAACAAAACTGTCATACACGTAAAATGTTAAATGTTACATGTTTGTCTGAGTGTGTAGGTGTGCGTGCCTAAAATCTGATTGAATGACACAGGAAACGAATGGTGAGCGCCCAATGGCAGCCGTTTAGTCGGCTCTACCCAGGTAGGCAGCCTTTTGTGTAAATGACTCCGTGTTTGTAAAGCGCTTAGAGCTTGGCTTCCGACCGAGGCACTATATAAGCATCCATATTAATCAATTATTAATTGTCTGCTTCACTTTCAGATATACAGGGCTCGGAGAAAAGTGAAGGACTGCTTGGGAAGTTGCACAGCCGTCTTCTTCTCAGGGGACATGATCAAATGAAACGGTGTGGAAATTTTGTCCAAACAGCTGTGTGTGCAGGCCAATGTAATGAACGCCACCATTAAACAGGGACACTCACTCGCTCTTGCTCCCCTTCTTCTTCTTCGTTCGTAGGCTGCAACTCCCACGTTCACTCGTATGTACACGAGTGGGCTTCTACGTGTACGACAGTTGTTTTGTTGTTGTTGTTTTTTAACCCCGCCGTGTAGGCAGCCATACTCCGTTTTCGGGGGCATATTCACAGCTCTCGTTTTGTAGACAACAGAATAACTGTCATTTGTTTTGGTCAGAAACATCCAAATTTCAAACGCATACTTTCAAACTGTTCACGGTTGCACATGTGCCTAGAAAAGCTGTCGGTGTGTTCAGTGAGAAACCAGTGGTGGATCCAGTGCTTCTTGCATAATTCACATCATTTCTAGAGGTTTGTTATGACGTTTTGTGAAAGCATATCTGTTTTTCGTTAAACGCTTCTTTACTCTCTCTCTCTCTCTCTCTCTCTTCTCTCTCTCTCTCTCTCTCTCTCTCTCTCTGTGTGTGTGTGTGTGTGTGTGTGTGTGTGAAGTCTGTCTCTGTTTCAAGTGAGAAAGACGTCTTCCTTTAGCCTTTCCTTTTCCCACAAAGAGAAAACACACACACACACACACACATACACGCACACGAACACACACACGCACACACGCACACACACACACACACACGCACACACGCACACACACACACACACACGCACACAACACACACACACATATTCACGCACACACACACGCACACACATACACGCGCACACACACACACCACAACCAAAGAACGGTGAGCAGATTTTTTCACTTGCAGCATTTATTTTTTCATAGCAGCATCATGTAAGACTGTATGCAGAATAAACTAAATTCTGCAAATAAAAATGAAATGAACCCCCCAACCCCACAGAAAAAAAAAGAAAGAAAAGGAAAAAAAAAAAAATCGACCTATGCCTAAAAAAAAAAAAAAAAAAAATCTGTGTGTGTGTGTGTGTGTGTGTGTGTGTGTGTGTGTGTGTGTGTGTGTTTGCGCACGCGTGGTATGCGCGCGTCCGTTTGTGTAATCGCTCTACGTGTGGGTCTGTGCGCTCTCACTTACACATGTACGCTCTGTGTGCGTGCTTGAGGGTGTGTGCGTGCATGCGGATATGTGCGCCTTTGTGTGTGTGTGTGTGTGTGTGTGTGTGTGACCGCGCGCACACGCGCGTTTGCGTGTTCCAGCGCCATCTTTCTGTACCGACATCAAAACCTGTTTGTGGTCAATACGATCTCTGTGCCGTACCTAATTCTAAGCTGTTTTTCGAAGAGTACAGAGTTCGGGGGATTGCTACACCGCCTTGGGCTGTTGTCTTTGTACTTCTTAATCGGCTTACTTTGGCACCGAGTCCGAAAATAGAACATGAAAGGAGAGCAGAGAGGTTGGGTGTGGGTGTGGGTGTGGGGAAGGGAGAGAAGAATGGAGGAGGTAGGGGGTTCTTACAGGGATTTGGTTTGCCACAATACTATTAGATTGCATCAAGGTTGGATAACTAGAGGTACTGACTTAGCGACTGCATTTAAAGAAAAAAAATATTCCAAAGCACATAGGTATACTTCGCGTGATTCAGAAAAAAAAAGAAAAAAAAAAAAAAAATCGTGCATGAAAATGTAATGTGGAAAACTAAGTATTTCACGTTATGATCTTGTTGAACAGTGGGTTTTTAAAAATATTTTTTATTTAATTAAGATTTTTTTTTATTTATTTTTTTAAAGAAAAAAATGATCATGCAGTTAAATTTTTACTTCGTTTATTCAATGTTGGTTTTGTTTTCACGGACATTTTCAGACTCACACATCATGTCAACCACTCAAGCTATTGCAAGCAGTATCTGTATTACAAATGAGTGAAAAATACGCATTAAATTAAGGGAAT
>NC_134876.1:5448130-5450630 GCF_041734735.1 Babylonia areolata | reverse complement strand
CTGCATTTACTGTTATATTTATATTTTTTGTATTCTCTAAACTTGGCACTTTGATCTGATATTCTGACCCAACAACAAGAGCAGTCATTATTATCATTTTTTGTTCAAACAGGAACTTCTTTTGCTAAGCATGGAAGTTTTATTTATTTTGCAAACGTTTTGGTGCAGATAGTAAAAAAGGGAAATTACTCTGTAATTAATGCTAGGGGACTTAATTCGCTTTAAACTGATCTTTCTCATCTTAAACATTACATTTTGAAATTATACTCAATACATAAAAAGCTTGGATTTTTTTTTAAAGTGTATCACAAGTGAGTCTTGAAGGCCTTGCCTCTCTTGTTAATCTTGTGAAACGTGCTGGCGCTGCACTTATTTGACTGAATGCGGGCGCACCTGTCAATTCACGCTTGAAGCAATGCCGGAGAATAGACGACTTGAACACAGATAAAATCACATGACACCTGTTCTCTGAGGACTTAGCCTCAGATCAACACCTCTTGACTGTGTCAGTGACCTACTTCTGCGGTTTGCTGTCTCCGTTTGGAGATCTGTGAACAGTATAAAAAAAAAAGAAAAAAAAGAAAGAAAAGAAAAAGATATAATCACGAAACGCCTACGCTTGCCTTCACACATGTAAAACAGGCACGTGTACCTGCATGCTTGTGACGTACACCGCACAGCTTACATTTACACGCAGTTCGTCGCGTACTCATGCTTAATGTGTGTGTGTGTGTGTGTGTGTGTGTGTGTGTGTGCGTGTGTGCGTGCGCGCGCGCGCGCACACACACACACACACACCGAGAGAGATAGAGTGTAAGCACACACACACACACGCACACACACACACACACACACACACACACACACACACACACACACACACACACAGAAGCAGGGATTGAGAATGATTGTTAGATCAATAACAATACGCAAGGGGAGAAAGAGATAGGTAGATAGATAGACAGCCACAGACATACAGACTGAAATTTTCATTTGAAACCTAAACACAAACAATTAAATATGTTTACAAAGCGGCAAGACATACCCCCACCTCTACGCCCCCCCCTCCCCCCCCCCCCCCTCAGTGCAGCCGTTATCTTCCCCGTCCACCTCCACCTTCACCCCCTCCCATCCCAACCCCGACACCCCGCCAACTAACACTTCCCCCCTCCCCATCCTAGTTACTGGTGGGTTCGCATTCCTAACATCAAAGGGACTATATTTGGCTGGCTGTTAGCAGAACTATCATAATGCACTGTAACAACAGTGAAAGCCTTTGGCTATGCGTCCGTATTGTTGAGAGAGAGAGAGGGAGAGGGGGAGAGAGAGAGAGAGTGGTAGAGAGAGAGAGAGAGAGGGAAGAGAGAGAGAGAGAGTGGTAGAGGGAGAGAGAGAGAGGAAGAGGGAGAGAGAAAGTGAGAGAGAAAGAGAGAGGGAGAGAGGGAGAGAGTGAGAGAGAGAGAGAGAGAGAGAGATTTCAAGATGGTTTATTCATGTATAGGCCTAGGCCCCTTATGAAGGGGAATGTGAACATTATTTTACAAACAATGCATCACGACACTGTGAGCATCAATAAACACAGTCAAACAAACATATACCTGCATTACAGTTCAATGCGTGGAACAATAAAAGAAAAAAAGGAAGAAAAAAACAAACAAACAAAAGAAAACAAACAGCGTTTTCACGAAGTAGCCATTTCTCTGAATTTGAAAGCTTTGTATAAAAATAATGAAAATTTGCGAACAACGTCAGGGGAAGTAGATGGCATCAATAAGTTCAATTTAAACAAAGCAGGTTTACTATAATATCTAGGCTGAATAAAGTCCTCTCGAATCTTCCTTAAAGCTGGACAGCAAAGAACAAAGTGTATCTCATTTTCCTGTGGTTCTTTACATAATGGACAGGTCAGATCACTGTCGTTACATGTTCTGTATCTGTAATGATGGACCGCTCATATATTTTAAATATCTATCCATATTCAACACTAAGTAAGGTTTCAGATCAGACACACTGCAAAAATTCTTATAGAAACTAAATCTTTCACTATTCTGAATATGATCAGACCACTTCTGCCATCTACAATCAATCAGACGTTGTCGAAACACACCGATAAACGCCTGGATGCTACCAACACCTTGGTTTAACCAAACGAATCCAAATCCATATTCAAACAAACAATGGCAAATCTTGGTTACCCAGTTCACTCTGCCGAGAGAGAGAGAGAGAGAGAGAGAGAGAGAGAGAGTGTTGACATAGGTCAATCGTCGTCATCATTATCTCTGTTTCATAATTATCACCACCCTGATCTCTCTCTCTGTCTTTCTTTTATTCGGTCTGTCGGTCTGTCTGCCTGCCTGTTAAGTCTGTCTATATGTCTGTCTATGTGTCTGTCTGTCTGTATGTCTATTCATGTGTTTGTCTGCCTGCCTGCCTGTTATGTCTGTCTATATGTCTGTCTATGTGTCTGTCGGTCTGCCTGCCTGCCTGCCTGCCTGTTATG
>NC_134876.1:5435630-5443130 GCF_041734735.1 Babylonia areolata | reverse complement strand
GCCAGTGCGTCCGTGTGCATGTGTGGGTGTGTGTGACTGACTGTATCGATTACCCATTGATCTTCCGGCATGTTTCGATCCAGCGTTGGTTCTATTCCAGGCTGCAGGGGGATTAACTTGGATGCCATTCATTTTTTAAAATATTTTTTTATTTTTTATTTTTAGTAGCAAAAGCGAAAAACGAGAGCAAAGGCATGACCCGATGACCTTTATTCACCTTCACATCTGTTCAAGGTTAATCAAGCGGAATATCTGTTTCTAGGAAAATTAAATTGGCTTCAGTCAATGATGGAGTCTCCCGTCGGACCGACGGATGAGTAGGCAGGCAGGCTTATCTGTCGGTGTGTGTCCTCATATGGGAGAAGAGGCCGATTCTGGATGCGCAGCACTTCCCACAGGTGTTGCAAGGGAAAACGTCTCCAGAAGTTGAGCCCTGCTTCCTTCGCTCACGCTTCTCCTTAATGGACAGCATTCTCTTGGTTTTCAAACGTCTCTATGCCACTAGAGCACAGCATCCTCCAGCAACAGCGGTCAAGGGCATCAGTTTCCCAGGAAGCGATGTCTATGTCTTCAAGGTGTCCTTGAAGCGCTTGTAGGGTTTCCAAGTTCACGGTGGCCTTCCTTCAGCTGGCCATACAAAAGCATCTTCGGGATCCTGCTGTCTGTCATGCGGACAATGTGTCCTGTCCAGCGTAGCTGGCACTGGATCAGCAGGCTTTCGATGCTGGGCAGGCCGCTCCTCTCTAGGACCTGGAGGTTGGAGACCCTGTCTTGCCACTTTATGCCGAGGATCTTTCGTAGGCATCTCTGGTGAAACTGCTCAAGCTGTTGAATGTGACGGCGATACGTCGTCCATGTTTCACAGCAGTACAACAAAGTGGTCAGCACAACAGCTCTGTAGGTTTTCATCTCGGTGCTGAGCCTGATGCATTTGCTGTTCCACAGCCTGTTGTTGAGTCTGCCAAAGGCGGAGCTGGCCTTGGCGATGCGCAGCGTCACTTCTGCATCAAGGGCTCCGTTGCTGCATAGGGTGCTGCCCAGGTAGCAAAACTTGTCGACTGACTTGATCTCTGTGTCACTGATCTTGATTGCAGGTGGGGGTGGGGGTGGGGGGAGGCACTGGCGTTCTGTGAGCTAGCCGGTTGGTACATGGACTCGGTCTTGCTGAGGCTGATGGTGAGTCCAAAGCGCCTGCAGGAGGTTGAAAACCTGTCCATAATGAACTGCATGTCCTCATGGGTGTGTGCAGCAAGCGCACAGTCATCAGCGAAGAGGGACTCTCTCATCAGTGCCTCAAACACCCTGGACCTGGCATGGAGTCGCCACAAGTTGAAAAGTTTGCCATCTGTGCAAAACTGAATGTAGATGCCCCGGTCACAGTCTTGGAAGGCGTCAATCAGCATGGCAGAGAAGAGAATGGAGAACAGTGTGGGTGCCAAGACGCAGCCCTGCTTCACTCCATTTACCACAGGGAACGGATCCGACATGTCAGTATTTTCCTGTACTCTCGCTTGCATGCCATCGTGGAATAATGCAGTCAGCTGGATTAGGCTCTCTGGGCAGCCGAACTTTAGGAGGATCTTACACAGACCACGGTGGTTCACCGTGTCAAATGCCTTAGTCAGGTCTACAAAGACCATGTGGAGCTCCTTGTTGTGCTCACGGCACTTTCTCTTGCATCTTGCGTACAGCAAACACCATGTCACATGTTCCCCTGCCTAAGCGGAAGCCGCACTGTTTCAGGGATGACTGTGTTGGAGACATTGGTGATACATAATGACCAACTACTCTCTCACTAAGAGGACGAAACGTGTGTGATGTCAGACATCACAAGTCGTCCCAGCACGTCATCGAAACAGACGGGGCAGAGACAACAGAGCAATGTGTATTCTTTTTTTTTTTTTTTAGGACAACAGACTAATTACGTATCATTTACACATCATGTCTTTGTCTCTTACGAGGGTCGACAATACAACATGCAGACACACATGAGTGTCTGTGCACGCATATGCACGCACGAAAATACATACACATACACACGGCACACGCACACGCACATGTGACACGCACACACGCACGCACATGTCACACACACACACACACACACACACACACACACACACACACACACACACACACACACACACACACACACACACACACTACACACAGCCAACAACAAAGCAAGATCACCAAACTTTCCGCATGACCGTTCAGAAGTGACACAGATCTAGATAGAACACAGGCCTGCCCCAGTTCCGATCACCACTGCCAATTTCCCTGAGGGGGGCAAACCCACACAGTTGCCCCAGACTTGTGAATATCTTTTGCTAGGCGTGAAATCAATTATAGCCGTCCAGTCTGTTACAGAGGTCAGAGACTTATCATTGCGACACTTGGTGCAACATCACGGTAGTCAGTATTCAGACTGCTCCGAGAGAACTCTAGATTTTCGAAGATAATAATATATAATATTTTATTTTTTATGTAGCGCTGTAATACAAGCATAAGCAAGCTCTAAGCGCTTTACAATCCAGTACCTAAAGTGAAACAAGAAAGTTTCTAAAAAGTAGAAGAAACATAAAACAGAATCATTAATATTATAAAAACACAATGCATAAAACTCACAAAGTAACATACTGTCAATACTACAGCTGTTACACTCCAACACTCATACTAACACACACGCACAGACACACACATGATTAAACGGCTGAGATAACAGCAATTTTCACCTAAAATACATACATGTAAAAAGGAACATAATTGTAATCTGCATGCCACAGATTTTGCAAAAATTGTAAAATAAAATTTTGCATAGAAAAGGTAAAAGGGATAAAAACTGGTCATTCTTCCGAACCACACCACCACCATCCATCTACCCACCCCCATTCTCTCTACTCTCCCATCACACACACTCATATTGCCATGGGCCTGGGACAAAAGCACTATTTGAGTTATGACAAATATTTCTTAAAGAGAGAAGTTTTAAGATTTGCTTTAAAGGTAGATAGATGAGTTGTTTGTCTGAGAGCAATAGGCAGAGAATTCCAAGTTGTTTGGCCGGAGCCAGAAAATGACCTCTTTCCACAGGAGTTAAGGAAGTATCCGGGAACACTTAGCTGGGAGGAATCAAGAAATCTCAATGTTCTGTTTGAATCGTAGGAAAGAAGAGATTCAAGATTCAAGATTAATTTTGATTCATCCTTTAACTCCTATTGTGGGATGGGGTGGGGGTGGGAGTTCAGAACGTAACATAATCAAAAGCACAATCAGGATTATCATAACGTTTATTATCAACATAGGCCTTATATGTGCAGACCTATCAGTGCCTGAACTGTGTCCTTCATGTGAATACACATGTGCGAAACATGTAAATACGCACATTTAATGTCTCGTTTTCCATACCAGTGATCAGTGAATTGTAGAAAAACGTGACGAACATACCCAGCATGTACATCTCCGAAACCAGAGAATGACCGCCTCATAGCAGAGGTACTGAAAAACTGGTCGAGTACATATACTTGTAAAATTCTACGGACACACACACACACACACACACACACACACACACACACACACACACACACACACACACACACACACACACACACACACACACTTAACATTTTACGTATGACCTTTTTTTCTTAAAAAAAAAAAAAAAAATCCCCGCAATATAGGCAGCCGTGCTCCGTTTTCGAGGATATGCATGTTGCGTATGTTCTTGTTTCCATAGCCCACCGAAATACCGACATGGATTACATGATCTTTAACGTGCGTATTTGACCTCTTGCATGCACATACACACTGAGCGCTGAAACCTGGGGACTGAATCAGGAAAGAAAGAAAGAATCAATGAATATTTTGGTCAACATTTTGTCCTTAGATCTTTGACTGTCGCTGTGAACGATAGATAGATAACTCGTGAAATTCTTACCATGTTTCGTGTCACCGACGCTGTCTCAGTATAGTGACTGAGCGACCTGACAGCCCTTAACTTGACTGACGAGTCATAATCACTGATAATCATAAAAATGACAAGCTGGTACAGTACAAACAATTTAAAGACTCTCGTAAATGGTAAGCGTCCAATATGCAGTAAGTACGTCTGTAAATTGTGTAGTTTTATTTCCAACTCACCGTAAAAACCTTCCATCCATTATAATTTTATGGTCAGAGATGTCGAAGGAAAATCATTCGTATGATATATAGAAAACCACTCCTTCGCAAGCCTTTTTCCCCCACCCTCCTTTTTTCTGCATACGTATCTCCCCCCACCCCCACCCCTCAGTTCCACCACCTCCCACCTGCTACCAACCGTCTCAACCCCTTGCCCCATTCCCCACTCCCCCTCCCCCCCCCTCGCCCCGAGACACCCCGCCCCTTTTATTTATTTATTTATTTATTTATCTATCTACTGTTTTGGGGGAGAGGAGGGAGGGGGCAGATTAGCAGGGTAGTGATCTTCTTTCAAGAATTGACCTAATACTCTTCAGGTGTGAATGGAACATGACAGCCACCTTTAATCATCAGAGTCGTATTTGTCATTTTCAAACTCAAAGTGCTAAAAAAAAAAAAAAAAAAAAAATTCCCCCCAACCCCCCCCCAAACCCCAAAAAACAATAACAACACAGATTTTAATATTAAGAAAAACAAGAGAGGCAAAGCCTTCAAGACTCACTTGTGATACACTTTAAAAAAAAATCCAAGCTTTTTATGTATTGAGTATAATTTCAAAATGTAATGTTCAAGATGAGAAAGATCAGTTTAAAGCAAATTAACTCCCCTAGCATTAATTACAGAGTAATTTCCCTTCTTTACCAACTGCACCAAAACGTTTGCAAAATAAATAAAACTTCCATGCTTAGCAAAAAAAGTTCCTGTTTGAACAAAAAATGATAATAATGACTGCTCTTGTTGTTGGGTCAGAATATCAGATCAAAGTGCCAAGTTTAGAGAATACAAAAAATATCAATATAACAGTAAATGCAGTTTGCATATAATTAGGCTTCATTTTTTTGGGTTTTTTTGTGCCCATCCCATAGGTGCAATATTGTTTTAAACAAGATGACTGGAAAGAACTGAATTTTTCCTATTTTTATGCCAAATTTGGTGTCAACTGACAAAGTAGTTGCAGAGAAAATGTCAATGTTAAAAGTTTACCACGGACGCACGGACACACAGACATACACACACACACACACACACACACACAGACAACCGAACACCGGGTTAAAACATAGACTCACTTTGTTTACACAAGTGAGTCAAAAAACGAGAAAAAAAGGGAGCCGAAGAGAGAGAGAAAAAAAAAAATTAGGTCGCCCAATAAGGGACTCGAACCCTTGACCCTCAGATTAAAAGTCTGATGCTCTACCGACTGAGCTAACCGGGCGCTCCAGCAATGCATCTGATTTTAGGTTACATATAGCCATAGCATGCTACACAAGCTCGGTGCGGTTTACGGATTTTCATTGAAAGTTCTCCAGTGTTGTCATTCTAGTGTTTTTGAAAGTCACCCCATGCTGTCTTGCATTAATAATATATCGTACCAACTGTTCCAGAACATTGACAATCAAGATGTTTTGAAAGTCAGCTGATCCATGAAATCGCAAGTTAGGCCTTCGTCTAAAACTCCGTGTCAGGGTATTCATGACAACTTTTATTGACGAACATTTTGGTTCTTGATTGATTCGACAATTAGTCTCATAAAAAAAGCATTATTTCATTTTAAAAAAACAACAACAACAACAAAAAACGGGGCATAATGGCTGCCAACCAAAGTCACAAAACAGCAACACGGAAGTTAAAATCTGGAAGTGGTACGGAAGAAGAGAGTGACATTCATCCATCAATGAATGAAATTAGACAGTATTGAATGAGAAAATATCTGAAAGTAAAAAAAAACAACTACACACTGCTTTTCTTGGAGAAGTGCGTTTACAGACGCAATGAGAATTAGAACAGAGACTCAGTGCTCAAAGATGTGGTGTAAGGGAAGTAAACACTTCTTTCTTTTTAATCTTTGAAAAAGTTGTTTCCCTTGAACCTCTCACGTTCCCGCAAAAGTTCAAACATTAATTTTTGTGCTCTGTCTTACTCTTCTTATCCTTCTTTCTTCCCGTGGATAAACACAGTCGTAAAAAAAGAGGAAAAAACAAACAAAACAAACAAACAAATAAACAGACAAATGAATAAATATATAAACCTTTGCAAATTCCATGCTGGCCAATGTTTTTGAACTGAGGGGGGAAAAAGATTAGTTGGGTCTTTACTTTCAGTTTCTCCAGGACTGAGGCGTCACTGCATTCGGAAAAAAAAAAAATCCATGTAAATACACCATATCTATATACTAAAATGATACTAGGGAGATGCTTGGCCAGCAGTATGACCTTTTGCGCTTTGAGTTTTTTTGGGTTTTTTTTCATTCTCTTCAGTTATTCGGTTTGTCAGTCCAAAGGGCAACTGACTTTCCGACGTTGCCAATAGTTTTTTTTTTTGTTTTTTTTAATACATTTTTGAAAAGTGTGCCAAGTGCATGGTGCTGCATCCGCCGGGACCTCGGTTTATCCTCAGTTTCATCTGAATGACTAAACGCCGGCTCAGTTTGCTTGGGAATCGACTGAAAGTGAAACCCAACCCAGCCTCACTGACACTGTACTGGTAGATAAACATCTTTTCCCGTAGTTCCGCCATCTTCCTCATTAAAGGAAGAAAGGTGTTAACTGAGAGGCTGCCCCGGAATTCAGTTTCCGTTTCTCAACTGAGACGCCTAACAGCGTTATATACATTCATACACACACACACACACACACACACACACACACACACACACACACACACACACACACACACACACTGACACGGCATACACACACACACACACACACACACACACACACACACACACACACACACACACACACACACACACACACACACACACACACACACACACATACGGCACACACACACACACACACACACGCACACACACACACACACACACACACACACACACACACACACACACACACACACACACACACCGGCGCGCGGCCGCAACACGTGTCAGTATCTTGTTTTGTTTCCGTTGCTTATGATCAAGCCCAACCGCACACGGGCCATATCAGGACTGTCAAACCATACACATGTTTAACCGCGTCAACACAAAACTGTCACATCTACAAAACAACAACAACAACACTAAGACAAACCTACAAAACACAGTCCATGACACAACACACACATACACATATACACACATGTACACACAAACATGCACACACATATACATGTAAAACACACACACACACACACACACACACACACACACACACACACATGTTAAACATGCACACAGACACACACACACATGTACACATACACACATATTCACACATACAAGTGCACAGATAGAGAACAGCTATGGGTCAAATCTGAAAGGAGCACAAGACATTAACACATTAGAATAGAATAGAATATGTCTTTATTACC
>NC_134876.1:5423130-5428130 GCF_041734735.1 Babylonia areolata | reverse complement strand
AGAAACAGTATGTCTGTCAGTGCTGCTATCTGAATTAATGACAAGTGTAGCAGAGAGGGAAACAGTATGTCTGTCAGTGCTGCTATCTGAATTAATGACAAGTGTAGCAGACAGGGAAACAGTATGTCTGTCAGTGCTGCTATCTGAATTAATGACAAGTGTAGCAGAGAGGGAAACAGTATGTCTGCCAGTGCTGCTGTCTGAATATCGTTGCGTGTGGTATACACGCGTATACGCATCACATTCATTTTAGAACTGTTAAATCAAACACTTTTTTTTTTTTTTTTTTTTGAAGTGTCGAATGGCTGTGATTTCGTTACTCAAACTTGTTTTCTGCTCAACAAATATTACTATTTATATCTTCAAGATCGTCTTTATTTGTTGTTGCTATTGTTGTTTATTTATTTATTGTTGTTGTTGTTGTCGACTGAATGGTCCTAATTGCTGAGAGTCTATGAGTCTTCTCACCGCGTCATTGTGAATATGAGTCTTTTGATTGGTTGTCAGCATGACTGTGAGTCATTGTGAATATGAGGCTTTTGATTGGTTGTCAGCATGACTGTGAGTCATTGTGATTGTGAGTCATTGTGAATATGAGTCTTTTGATTGGTTGTCAGCATGACTGTGAGTCATTGTGATTGTGAGTCATTGTGAATATGAGGCTTTTGATTGGTTGTCAGCATGACTGTGAGTCATTGTGATTGTGAATCATTGTGACTGTGAGTCCTTTGACTGTGAGTCATTGTGACTGTGAGTCATTGTGACTGTGAGTCCTTTGACTGTGAGTCATTGTGACTGTGAGTCATTGTGACTGTGAGTCCTTTGACTGTGAGTCATTGTGACTGTGAGTCATTGTGACTGTGAGTCCTTTGACTGTGAGTCCTTTGACTGTGAGTCCTTTGACTGTGAGTCATTGTGACTGTGAGTCCTTTGACTGTGAGTCATTGTGAATATGAGGCTTTTGATTGGTTGTCGTCATGACTGTGAGTCATTGTGAATATGAGTCTTTTGATTGGTTGTCAGCATGACTGTGAGTCATTGTGAATATGAGTCTTTTGATTGGTTGTCAGCATGACTGTGAGTCATTGTGAATATGAGGCTTTTGATTGGTTGTCAGCATGACTGTGAGTCATTGTGAATATGAGTCTTTTGATTGGTTGTCAGCATGACTGTGAGTCATTGTGAATATGAGGCTTTTGATTGGTTGTCAGCATGACTGTGAGTCATTGTGATTGTGAGTCATTGTGAATATGAGTCTTTTGATTGGTTGTCAGCATGACTGTGAGTCATTGTGATTGTGAGTCATTGTGACTGTGAGTCAATGTGACTGTGAGTCATTGTGACTGTGAGTCCTTTGACTGTGAGTCATTGTGACTGTGAGTCCTTTGACTGTGAGTCCTTTGGCTATGAGTCATTGTGACTGTGAGTCATTGTGACTGTGAGTCCTTTGACTGTGAGTCATTGTGACTGTGAGTCATTGTGACTGTGAGTCCTTTGACTGTGAGTCATTGTGACTGTGAGTCCTTTGACTGTGAGTCATTGTGACTGTGAGTCATTTTAAAATGACTGTGAGTCATTGTGACTGTGAGTCCTTTGAGGGTCATTGTCACTGTGAGTCCTTTGACTGAGAGTCATTGTGACTGTGAGTACTTTGAGAGTCATTGTGACTGTGAGTCCTTTGAGGGTCATTGTGACTGTGAGTCCTTTGACTGAGAGTCATTGTCACTGTGAGTCCTTTGAGAGGCATTGTGACTGTGAGTCCTTTGACTGAGAGTCAGTTTGACTGTGAGCCTTTGAGCGTTAAGTGAATTATGTCTAAAGGTGACAAAAGCAATAGTTCTTAGGGGTGTGGTAAATGGGGAAAAAGAAGGAAGAGGATGGCACGTTATATATGACAGCATGGTGTGTCTGTATTTGACATACAAGAATCCAGCTGTTTGTTTTTTTTCTTGCGTTTATTTTTTGTCATTTTATGATAATGGTTTACACAAAATCTAGGGTAGGCTCTCAAGGCATGGGCAGCGTGCTGGCTTTATGGACAAGTCAGGATTCTGCTCCTTATAGAAAATCACCTGGTGTAGCGCATATGGATCAGTCTGCACGCTTTGCCACCTCCTAAAAACAAACAAACTGAAACTGAATATGAATCTCACCCAAATAAACAAGTAGGCTAAGCTGGAAAACCTGTACGCAGCTTCCATTTTCTGTGTTCCTTAAAAATAAAAAATGAAATACGATTTAAAAAAAAAATCCTTTATTTTTTTGAATTATAGACATCAGCACATTGGGAGGAACACACACACACAAAAACATATAATGTTAGTAAAATCATTAGAGTTCCTCCGTATTGCCAATCTCATTTTTTCCCTGCAAAAATGTGTGTGTGTGGGGAGGGGCGGGGGGCGAGGCGGGTGAGGGTGGAGGGGGGTGGGGGGGGGGGGGGCGGAGTGTGCGTGTGTAGGAGTGTCGTGCAAGTCTTATGCATACACAGCAGCAAAGTGAACTGGGGAATGTGGGGTTGGTTGCTGTTCTCAGATGTGTATTTGAAAAGGATGTCGGCTTGTTGATCTCACGATGTGAAGCTTTGGCCTTTTCAGTTCAGGCGATGGAACGGAAAATTGATAGCCCTGGCTCGGATTTTTTTTGGGGGGGTGGGTGGGTGTGGGGGATGGGTTGTTTCGTTTCGTTTTTTTTCCTTGGTGTGTTGTCTGCAGGAGGAGGTAATGTTATGGTGTTACGTTACCACACGAAGGGTTGGAGGAAGTTTGTCAGTGTGTGTGTGTGTGTGTGTGTGTGTGTGTGTGTGTGTGTGTGTGTGTGTGTGTGTGTTTGTCCGCGCGCGTGAGTTTGTTTAGAAAATGGCAATTCAACGAGGCTAATTCAGAAAACAAAACAAAACAAAACAACAACAAATAGCAGACTTAATGAATGTTGGAATCCATCAATTCAATTTTTGTCTAATTTCTGTGCATTGACATTATAGTTTTTGACAGATTCTAATTACTAACAAAAAGAAACAAACGAACCCCCCCTCCCCCCCTCCCTGCTCTCTCCCCCCCCCCCACCCCCATACGATCACACACGAAAACACAGACACACACACACACACACACACACACACACACACACACCACTACAACAAAAAAATAACAACAAAAACCCAACATATATCCGAACAGAAGCTGAGTACGTTCAATTTTTGTTTTAAATTCTTCTCTTTTAAAAAAAAAATTTAATTTTATTTTTTACATGTTCCATGCCAATGTCAGTACTGCGTTGTTCTTTTTCGGGAACGCGAAGGGAGGAGGCTGTTCAGCATGAAGATGGTTGCGAAATACTGTCGTGAGTGAATATAGTCATCATCATCATCATCATCATCATCATCCTCATCATCGTCATCATCACCATCATCTACCATGAGTTGGAAATCCATAATTGTCAGTTGTGAACCATAGATCATGCTCTCTCTCTCTCTCTGTCTTTGTCTCTCTCTCTCTCTCTCTCTCTCTCTCTCTGTCTCTCTCCCTCTCTCTCTCGTATTCTGCCTCTGTACCTGTGTGCCTGTCTATCTATCTATTATGCGATCAATAAGAAATAAAACTTAAGGGGAAGGAAGAAAGGAAACCCTCAACATTCAAAACTAACACATTATTATTTTTTAAATTTTTTATCTATTTATTTATTATTTTTTGGCTGCTTTTAACAAAACGATGTTTGCTGCGTACGTTAGCACCAACTTCACACACACATACACACGCACACACACACACAAACACACACACACACACACACACACACACACACACACACAGGGAGAGAGAGAGAGAGAGAGAGAGAGAGAGAGAGAGAGAGAGAGAGCGAGAGAGAGAGAGAGAGAGAGAAATGACAAATGACAAATGTTTTATTGAGGGTAAAATGGATAAGCTGGAAGCTTCTTTACACCATGCCCTCACACACACACACATACACACATTGTAATAAATGAAATAAGTATGAATAATAAATGACATAGAACAAACCAAAAATAGATAATAATAGTCACATGAATGGATGAATCAAAGACTACAATTACGGAAACATGAAAATCATACAGAGAGAGAGAGAGAGAGAGAGAGAGAGAGAGAGAGAGAGAGGTATTAATGATCCGACACGCTGTCACGATTCAACTCACACATGCACATGGTTTGATTATTACACAGCCTGATCACGTGCTTAGAACGTGAACACCTGACACCATCACCGGAAGGTTTAAGACTTTGCGATTTCTAATTAGGAACGGTGGGGTGGTGGGGGAGGGGGGGTGGGGCAGCGGGTGGAGGTGTGGGGATTGGGCAGGGGGGAGGGAGGAGGGACGGAGAGGCTCTGGAGTGTGTGTGTGTGTGTGTGTGTGTGTGTGTGTGTGTGTGTGTGCGTGCGTGCGTGTGTCTGTGTGTGCGTGTTCAATCCGGCTAGTCATCACACGTATATATATATATATATGTACCTGATTAACATGGTGAGAGAGCGTAACATGCTGACAGCATTCTGCCTTGGGGTTATGAATTATAAGCACGATTCATCACGTGCCAGAAACGGTGTTCGGTATCATAACAGTAGGGGAAGGACGTGAAACATATTTTCCGTGTGTGGAGCCTGATGATTATTCTTCTTTTTCCCCATTGTCTGTCTGTCTTTGTATCTGTCTGTGTTGTCTGTCTTTCAAGGTGTTTATATATATCCCAGAGCTTCCTTTCACACACGTACACTCGCACACGAATATACGCAGGCGCGCACAGACACAGACTCATATACAGAGACACACACAGACACACAGACACACAGACACACACACACACACACAGGCACACCGCCTCCCACAGGCACACACATTTTTTTAACGAGCGAGCGTGCGCTATTGTATTTACACACTGTGCAACACAACACAATACCAACACGACAACACAACATCAACAACTAACAACAACAGCAACAACAACAAAATTACAATAACAGCGCAACAC
>NC_134876.1:5418130-5420630 GCF_041734735.1 Babylonia areolata | reverse complement strand
CTCTCTCTGTCAGGACAGACTGAAAGACTGGATCCGCAGATGAAGCGACTATCGTCGTCAGTAGGTTTGATCTTGGTAGGAGCATGGCTGTCCTGCGCTACTGAACACCGCCGAAGTGACTCGGCGGTAGTGCAGGGTCTCCTCTGGTGTGTGGCCTTCTGGCAACCTGAGGAGGGGACTCGCAGAGAGCAGAGTGGATGTTTTTTCCCTTTCACCGCAAATGTCGCATTTCAGCACCAGCTAGACAGAGCATTCATGTCACTGAAATGCTACCAGATCATGGGTCTGTTATCCACGAACCTTCTAGAAACTCTTAGTTTTTGTTTTCGGGTGGTAGGATAAGCCATATTTTCTGCACGTCACATGGGAATCCCCAGTTTTTTATTTTTTTATTTTATTTATTTTTTTATTTATTTTTTTTTAAGTCACTATCTTTTCTGTGTTTATAGCACAAGGTAATTTCCACTCTAAATTGACTGGCGGTGAAAGTGAATTCTAAGCCACCGAAACAGTGTAGATGATGGAGCAGCAGAAAAAAAAAAGAAAAAAAAAGAGAGAGAAGACCTCCGCCCCCCGCCACCCCCAAGCACTTTGTCTGCAGTGATGAAGAAGATATTTATGATGTCTTCCTTTGTCTGCTCTGTTAGAAGGGTTGCACTTCCTTTTGTTCTTTCTTAGTCATTGCCTTTCTTTCATTAATTCACTTATTCTGTCTTTCTTCATTTGTCTGTTCATTCATTCATTCATTCATCTGTGTACTTGTTTTCCTTCATTCGTTCCTCGTTTCTTTCATTTATTCTCTCTCTCTCTCTCTCTCTCTCTCTCTCTCTGTCTCTCTGTCTGTCTCTCTCTCCATTTCTTTCTTCTTCTTTTTTCCTCGTTCTTTTCTTCCTCTTTGTCTGGCCTTCGTTTTCCCCTTCGTTTCTTTCTTTCCTTCATCCATCTCTTTCTCTCTTTCTTACTTGCCTCATTCTGGGTGCCTTCTTCATTGTCCAGTGAGAGAGAGAACTGAATTCTCGTTTTTGGTACAAAACAAAAACAAAACACACAGACACAGACACAGACACACACACACACACACACACACACACACACACACACACACACACACACACACACACACACACACACACACACACACAAAAACACAAAAAAAAACAACCCAATCAAACAGGTAAGAACGAATAAGTACTTTCCGAACGAATTTGTATGTGTGTGTGTGTGTGTGTGTGTGTGTGTGTGTGTGTGTGTGTGTGTGTGTGTGTGTGTGTGTGTGTTTCTTCTTTCTTTCCTACGTGCTTGCTGCTTCTTTCTTGTTTTAGTTGGTTTTATTTCTGTACATATCCCCTTTCTTTCTTTCCTTCTCCTCCTCTTTCTCATCTTTCTTCTTCTTCTTCTTCTTCTCGACTTCCTCCTCATCCTCTTTTTCTTCTTTTCCTCCTCCTCTTCTTCTTCTCCTCCTCTTCTTCTTCTTCTCCTCCTCCTCCTCTTCTTCTCCTCATCTTCTTCTCCTTCTCCTCCCCCTCCTCTTCTTCTTCTTCTCCTCCTCTTCTTCTCCTCCTCCTCCTCCTCTTCTTCTTCTCTTCTTCTTCTCCTCCTCTTCTTCTCCTCCTCCTCTTCTTCTCCTCCTCCTCCTCTTCTTCTTCTGCTCCTCTTCTTCTCCTTCTCCTCCTCCTCTTCTTCTTCTCTTCTTCTCCTCCTCCTCCTCTTCTTCTTCTTCTCCTCCTCCCCTTCTTCTTCTTCTTCTTCTCTCCTCCTCCTCTTCTTCTTCTTCTCCCCCTCCTCTTCTTCTCCTTCGCCTTCCCCTCCTCCTCTTCTTCTTCTCCTCCTCTTCTCCTTCCCCTCCTCCTCTTCTTCTTCTCCTTCTCCTCCTCTTCTTCTCCTTCTCCTCTTCTACTTCTTCTTCTCTCCTCCGCCTCTCTCTCTTCTTCTCTCTCTCTCCTCATCTTCTTCTCCATCTCTTCTTCTCGACCTCCTCCTCCTCCTCTTCTTCTTCTTCTACCTCTTCACTTCTTGTTTTTCTTCTTTTTGATCTCCACCTCCTCCTCCTCTCTTCTTCTTCTTCTTCTTTCTGCTGACGGGGGCAGTTACCAGTTACACCACTACCATTAACCACCACCACCATCACTACCACACCCCTTCCACCCACACCTGTTTATTTCGTGACTGCCAGTCGTTAACCTCTCTTTCCGTCTGTCTCTGTCTCTACTCTCTGTTTGTCAGTCTGTCTGTCAGTGTGTCTGTCAGTCTGTCTGTTTATCTGTCAGTCTGCCTGTTTGCCTGTCTGTCTGTCTGACTCTCTCTCTCTTCCTCTTCTTTGTGTCTGCCTCTTCATTTCTCCCTTTGTCTCTCTCTGTTTTCCTGTCTCTCTCTGTTTCCCTGTCTCTCTCTGTTTCCCTGTCTCTCTCTGTTTCCCTGTCTCTATCTGTTTCTCTTCATTTATTTATGTTTCTCTCTCTCTCACCTTCTTTTTATCTCTCTCTCTCTCACCTTCTCTTTA
>NC_134876.1:5400630-5403130 GCF_041734735.1 Babylonia areolata | reverse complement strand
CGGTGGCCAGTGGACAGTTCGCCATACAGCGCGATCTTGGGCAGGCGGTGGTCCTCCATCCTGGACACGTGCCCTGCCCAACGTAGCTGGGTCTTTAGCAGCACTGCCTCGATGCTGATAGTCTTTGCCTGCTCCAGGACCTCGACATTTGTGATGTAGTCACTCCAGTGGATGCTGAGGATGGTGCGAAGGCAGCGCTGGTGGAAGCGATCAAGCAGTCGTATGTGGTGCCGGTAGGTGACCCAGGTTTCGGAGCCATACAACAGGGTGGGCAGTACAACAGCTCTGTACACGCTGATCTTTGTGTCTTTCTTCAGGTGTTTGTTGTTCCACACTCTCTTGTACAGCCTGCCGAATGCGCTGTTTGCCTTTGCAAGTCTGTTGTCGATCTCCTTGTCGATCTTGGCGTCAGACGAGATGGTGCAGCCTAGGTAGCTGAACTGGTGGACCGACTTCAGCTCTGTCTCACCGATGTTGATGTGAGGAGCGTGGAATTCTTCCTGTGGGGCAGGCTGGTGGAGAACTTCCGTCTTTTTCAGACTGACTTCTAGGCCGAAGAGCTGCGCAGCCTCTGCGAAGCAGGACGTTATACGCTGCAGGGCCGCTTCTGTATGGGCGACGAGGGCAGCATCGTCGGCAAACAGAAGCTCTCTGATGAGTTGCTCCAGTGTCTTGGTGTGGGCCTGTAGCCGCCTCAGGTTGAATAGGCTGCCATCAGTGCGGTATCTGATGAAGATACCGTCGTCGTCGCCAAGATCTTCAGTGGCCTGTTGGAGCATCATGCTGAAGAAGATCGTGAAGAGGGTCGGCGCGAGGACACAACCTTGTTTCACTCCATTTCCAATTGGGAAGGGCTCCGAAAGGTCGTTGCTGTGTCTGACCTGTCCACGCTGTTCCTCATGTAGTTGGATGACCATGCTGAGGAATTTTGGGGGGCATCCAAGACGTTTCATGATCTCCCACAGACCTTTTCTGCTCACGGTGTCGAAAGCTTTCGTGAGATCGACGAATGTCGCATACAGTCCTTTGTTCTGTTCCCGACATTTTTCTTGTAGCTGTCTGAGAACGAAGACCATGTCAGTGGTGCCTCTGTTGGCTCTAAAGCCACACTGACTCTCTGGGAGATGTTCTTCGGCGATAGTAGGCACCAGCCGATTTAGGAGGACTCTGGCGAGGATCTTGCCTGCGATGGAGAGCAGAGTTATCCCCCTGTAGTTGGAGCAGTCCGACTTTTCTCCCTTGTTTTTATACAGGGTGATGATGACTGCGTCACGGAGGTCCTGTGGTAGTTTGCCTTGCTCCCAGCAGCATGGTTCGGATGTTCCAGCATGCTACTTTTAGTCCTTTTGCACCTAATTGTGAGGCAGGTGCCGGCCTTTTCTTCTCTATTGTTGTTCGACCGCGTTTGGAGATGCCCGTTGACCGCGGCTAGCCAACTGGGGGGTATGGAGATGAGCATTTGTTTGGACCACCTTTTCTAGGCCCCTCTCCGTGTGGAGCAAGCAGTGCTGTCCCTAGAAAAGGCTGCTTGGTCGTTCAGGGTGCTGCCGAGTGATGCTGTCACCTCCGGGTCAACAATCAGGCGACCAATATCCTGAACCGCCTGCATGCAGGATTGGAACTGCGGCTTCCAGTGACATCTTCCACCTGCCGTTTTCGCCCCTTTCCCATCGCTACAGGGCTTGGAATAGTTGGTGGCGCGGACGTGGACGTGTCCTTCAAGCCTGCGCAATGGAATTTTTAGGTGGAGTGCAGCAACAACAGTAGTAGTAACAGCAGTAGCAGCAGCAGCAGTAGTAGTAGTAGTAGTAGTAGTAGCAGTAGTCGTCGTCTCCAATGTTACGTCTTTCCATAAAAAGGATGAGAAAATGAAAGAAGGAGAGAGGCTGATTTCTGGAGCGGGTGGGGAGAGTGGTAGTGACACACACACATCTCTGTCTGTCTCTCTGTATATGAATAATATGTATATACATACATACATACATACATACATAGAGAGAGAGAGAGAGAGAGAGAGAGAGAGAGAGAGAGAGAGAGAGAAGAATAGTTAATTCACCATTAAGTCGAATATACTGAACAGCTATCTCTTCCTTTGGCAATCGAGTCTGAAATTAGGCCACTGTAATCCTCTTATGTTCGTTTGAGAGAGAGAGAGAGAGAGAGACAGACAGACAGACAGACACACAGAGACAGAGAGACAGAGAGAGACAGAGACAGAGAGACAGAGAGAACGAAACGAAACGAAACGAAGCAAAATTTCATTTGATTAGGGACACGAGATAAGCAGCTGATATACTTATTCCACCTTGCTCTGAGGTATAAAAACCATTTTCAAAAGACGAACACACATCACAAAAAAAATAAGAAAAAGAAGAAAGAAAAAACAAAAACGAGAGAGACAGAGACGGAGACATAGAGATTGAGAGAGAGACATACAGACAAACAGAGAGACCACATAGGAAACCGAGTGTACGTCGATGCAACAGGTTCAACTATTTTA